>NC_058167.1:5128458-5219044 GCF_020080835.1 Cotesia glomerata | reverse complement strand
GCGTTGGTCAGTTAGAGGTACTGGGCGTCTATGAATAAATTTTTATTTTTGTTTAGAACAATTAATGTAATTTTCAATTAAAAATTTAGTACTGAGTATCAAAGAGAAGCACTGGGCGGCTACGAATGAATTTTTTATTCTAGTTTGAATGATTAAAGTAATTTTTAATTAAAAAATCAGTAGTGATAGTCAGTTAGAGGCACTAAGCGACCATGAATGAATTTTTATTTTTATTTAAGTAAATTAAAATCATATTTAAATATAAAATAAGGAGTGACGGTCAGTCAGGGGCTCTAGGCGGCTATGACTGAGTTTTTAATTTTCATTTGGAATAATTGTGGCAAATTTGAATTAAAAAATTACTAGCGAGGCTCAGTTACTGGTACTGGACGGCCATGAATGAATTTTTCTTTTTATTCAAAATAATTAAAGCCATTTTAAATCGAAAAATAAGTAGCGAGGGTCAGTTAGAGGCTCTGGGCTGCTATGAATGAGTTTTAATTATTTTTCAGAATCGTTGAGGCAATTTTAGATTAAAAATCAGTAGCAAGGATCAGTTAAAAACACTTGGTAGCTATAAACGAACTTTTATTTTCATTTAGAATAATTAAAGTAATTTCTAATTAAAAAATTATTAGCGATGGTTAGTTAGAGGCACTGGGCGGCCATAAATAAATTTTTATTTTTATTAAAATGAATTAAAGTAATTTTTAAATGAAAAATAAGTAGCAACGGTCAATTAGAGGCACTGGGCAGCTATAACAGAATTTTTTTTTTTTATTTAAAATTATTCGAGTAATTTTTACTTGAAAAAATAGTAGTGAGGATGAGTAAGGGACACTTGGCGGCTGGAAATGAATTTTTATTTTTATGTGAAATAATAAGAGTAATTTTTAATTGAAGAATAAGTAGTGAGAGTCAGTTAGAGGCACGGGGCGGCTATGAATGAATTTTTATTTTTATTTGGAATAAATATAGTAATTTTTAATCGGAAAATTAGTGGTGAGTGTCAAGTACAGGCACTGGGCAGCTATGACTGAATTTTTATTTTTATTTGCAATTATTAAAGTAATTTTTATTTAAAGACTTTGTATTGAGGGTCAGTTAGAGGCACTGGGCGTTAGGTAAAGGATTTTTTTATTTATCTTAAATTATTAGAGTAATTTTTAATTAGAAACCAGTAGTGAGGGTCAAGCAAAGGCATTTGGTAGCTGATTTATTTTGGTTAATTACTAAAATAATAATTATTATTATAAAAGTAAAAAATCGATTAACTCGGACGGATTAACAAAGTGTTGGCGGCTAATTTATCTTGGTAAATTAAGAAAATAATAATTATAACTACTAAAATAAAGAACCAATGTTTTTAGACGGGTTAACAGAGTGTCGTTCGCTGACTTATTTTCCTTAGAAACCTTCTGTATTTTTATCTCTCGTTGTCCTTGTTTATTAACTCATTTTTATTATAATTGTTGCTATTATTCTGACTCTCTTGTTTTTTTTTCTATGCGTCTCGCGATTCGATTTGTTTTACGATTTCATTTGTTTTCTTCCCGTCTCTTGGCTGATTATTTCCCGTTGTCAGTCGCTTCTGAATTTTCTCTCAACGAACTTCGTCATCATGGTTTATACTGCTGCTGAATTTACCGAGATAATGATTCTTTATGACGAGTGTAATCGTAATGCTGTGGCAGCTGCACGCGCTTATCGTGAGAGATTTCCAAATCGTGACAGCTATCCGGATAAAAATGTTATCCTCCGCGCTCTTCATAGTTGTCGCGAATCCGGCAATTTGATGCCGAACAACGTCGAGCGAGTCAGTCAGCCTCGAGAGGTTCGGAACGTTCGCAACGAAGAATACGCTCTCGCTGCTATCCGTGCGGATCCCAGTACGAGTACCAGATGGGTTGAACGTCGGATTCACATTTTACGCTCTACAGTCAACCGTATTATTCGTACTGAGAAGATCCATCCTTATCACAGAAGGAAAGTGCAGAAGTTAGAAGCTGGAGATTACCGCTTACGAATGGACTTTTGTCAGTTTATACTTGACTCCAACAACGCGGATCCAAATTTTTTACAGGAAATATTGTGGACTGATGAATCGCTCTTCACTTGGGAGGGGTGTTTTAATCAGCACAATAGTCATTGGTATGCAGAGGAAAATCCGCACATGGCGGTGAACCGTAATTTCCAGAATAAATGGAAGATCAATGTCTGGGGTGGAATCATCGGTGACCACGTCATTCTTTACGAATTACCTGAAACGATGGACGTAAGTAAACATTTAAATACACAAGTAAAAATTCTTATGTGTTGAAGATTTAAATTGAGTCTTTTTAAAAATTGAGAGCTTTTATCATTCATAAAAATCGACCCTTATTTACGCTAGTGATTTTTGTGTTTTAATGGAATCATTCGATTTTTCATAATTAGTTACGTCGGCGTCGTCGTCCTCAAATATTCCTTACCCGACTTCACCACTTCTATGCACATTTTTCCTAGTTTTCTACAACAAACCATGAATTCTCCGTATTACAGAGCACCCAATACCTAACATTCCTGCGTAATGAACTTCCGTGACTACTAGCTGAAGTGAATGAGCAGCCGACGTGGTTCCAGCATGGTAGAGCACCGAGTCACTATGCTGGTACAGTACGAGACTTCCTCAACAGGGTTTACCCTCAGTGTTGGTTGGGAAGAAACGGACCACGAAGGTGGCCCCCGAGATCACCTAACTTGACGCCATTGGACTACTTTTTGTGGGGAAATTTCAAGGAAATGGTTTACTCTGATAAGCCCGAGGACCAAATGGAGACCGTAGCCCGAATTCATGCTGCTCAGACAACAGTCACTGCGGAAATAATAGAAAATGTCCGAGAAAATCTACTCAAGCGATGTCGGCTCTGTCTTCAAGTGAACGGACGACATTTTGAGCACCTACTTGATTAAATGTCGACGTATTCCTTTTTATTTTACTGATAATTGTAAATAAATAATCGAATTTGATAAGCGCTTGCGGTAAAAACTATTGATGTTATTCGTTGTACTTTTTAATTTCGAAATTCTTCAATATTTCTCAATAAATGAAATTTTTGTTGTATTAAACGATTACAGTATTTTTTTCTGAGCTTAGTATTAATTTTAAACTTTAAAAATAACTTAAATAATTCTAAATAAATATAAAATTTCAGACAGCCATTTATTGCCTCGCTACTAATTTTAAATTAAAAATTACTTCAATAATTCATGATAACTAGAAATATTCGACTATAGCCGGCTAGTGCCACTGCCTGAGTCTCGCTACTGATTTTCTAATTAAAAATTACTTCAAGGATTCAAAATAAATAAAAAAATTCCGTCACAGCTGCCAAGTGCCTCTAATTGACCCTCGCTACTTATTTTTCATTTGAAAATTACGTTAATTATTCGAAATAAATAATAAAAATTTATTCATAGCCACCCAGTGCCTCTTACTGACTCTCGCTACTAATTTTTTAATTAAAAATTCCTTAAATCATTCTAAATAAAAATAAAATTCAGTCATTACTGCCCAATGCCTCGTACTGATCCTCGCCACTTATTTTTTTATTGAAAATTACTATAATTATTCAAAATAATAATAAAAATTCATTCGTAGCCACCCAGTGGCTCTTCTTGACACTCACCACTGATTATTCAATTAAAAATCGATTCGATCATTCAAAATAAAAATGAAAATTTATTTATAGCCGCCCAGAGCCTTCACTTGACAATCGATACTAATGTTTAAATTGAAAATTAATTTAATCATTCAAAATAAAATAAAAAATTCATTCATAGCCGCCCAGTGCCTCTAGCTGACCCTCGCTGCTTCGGTTTCACAACGCAACCTTTCTGAGCGGAAGTTGAATGCCAAGAGGCTTGATCCAGAGGCATTGCAAGCTTCACTTGCACGGAGCTGGTCTGTCCTTCAGAACAACCCGACTCCGGATACCTGCAGCGAGACGGAAAAGGCAGTGCTAAATGCGATGGAGGAAATTGCTGCCGCATGTGACGCCTCTATGCCGCGGCTGAAAAATCAGAGTTTCCCCAGGCTGGCGTTCTGGTGGTCAACAGACATAGCAGAACTCCGGAAAAAATGCCACAGACTACGTCGGCTAGCAACGAGAGCTGCGAAACACTCCCACAATCAAGATCTAAGAAGTGATTAGATGTAATGTTAGCCGTACTTGTTTCAGTGGTAATGGATTTCAGTATATTACAAAAAAATGGATTTGAAAGCTTTAATTCATATGAACATAATTATAATTATATTTTTTCAGAAAATTTTTTAAGATTTATGTATATTATTCAATAAACATTATTTAAAAATACTTGGTTGATTATAATTTGCGCAGTTGGCATTTGCCAAAGGCTAAAAAATAAATTATTATCAATCTTATCATTATTTTTATTATTATTATTTTAAACTTCCCGCTAAGAAAATTGAAAATTTTCAAAAATCGGGAAGTTATTGGTTTGACCCCGTTTTTCGAAAATCGAGTTTTCAACATATGTTGACGTTTTGAGGTCCTAGGAAGCGTCTCCGAATGTTTCTGCGATGATATCCGTACATACAGATGTATGTGTGTGTGTGTGTGTGTGTGTGTGTGTGTGTGTGTGTGTGTGTGTGTGTGTGTGTGTGTGTGTGTGTGTGTGTGTGTGTGTGTGTGTACGGCCGTATGTAAACCTCTCATAACTTTCGAACGGCTGAACCGATTTTATCGCAGTTGGCACCATTCGAAAAGGCTTGACTCAACTTAGATTTTGACCATAATTTGGATCGATTTGAAATCTCAAAAAAACTGCAAAAAAAAATTTTTCACATGTGGTATTTTTTGGAATAACTTTCTAACGGCTTGACCGATCAATTCCATAAACTGATCAACTCTTAACACCATAGAAATGGGTCGATTGCCGCCAGCTCGGTCGAAATCGGTTAATTCGTTCGTGAGTTATCGTTAACGAAAAAAATCGAAAAAATCGTTATTTGGGAATCACTTCGAAACTCCATGTTCGATCGATTTAAACTCAAAGGTTCTTCATGTGGCTTAAAAAACTGCTTTAAATGCCACCAACCAAGTAAAAATCAGGTAATTTATTCAAAAGTTATTGCGGTTTAAAAATTTGAAAAATTGTGTTTCATTAAACTGCTAGCAGATTTTTGAGCTTGTAGCGCTCAAAGTGATACGAAAATTATATTTTTGAGCTCGAAGAGCTCAAAAACGTAATAAATGTAGGTTTGTGCGCTTAAGTATGAATTGAGCGGGAAGTTGCAACTGAACCTCATTGCGAGTAAATCATGTGCAGTGCGGTTGCGACTCTGATTTGTGACACGACTGGTTACTGCACAGAACAGTATCCAGCGTGGAGAAGTACACGACTCGAAACACTCCAAACGTGAGCGGTTGATGTTTTAAGAGTGGCTATTGCTGTTCTAACCAAAATGTACAAAACATCAGTCATTATAGTTACTGACAGGACTCATTACTGTGATGACGATAACTGTTGTTGTTTTCTAAGTAAATTTATGTTTCCGAACACTGAATAGGCTCGATTAGTGTTCTGCGCAGTACTGGTTACTGCTTTATTTTCTCCGTGTAGCGGTGATGACCCTTACCGTATTTCTAACAAGGCATAATTTTTGTTTTATTTTCATAACCTTTTATTGTCTAACTCGTGCTATTGAATAATTTTTCTCGTTTTAAATTTTATTTAACACCCGTACAATGTTTTCAGTACCATTATCCGATCGATGCTGTAATCTTTTGAACTTTTAAAATCATCAAAAAAAAAACAAAATTAGAAAAACGGTTGACCCTAAAGGCCATCTCTGCTACCTCCCGCTAATTTCATACTTAAGCGCTCAAAATTGCACTTACTACGTTTTTAAGCTCTCCGAGCTCGAAAATATAATTTTCGTGTCATTTTGAGCTCTCCGAGCTCAAAAATCTGATAGAAGTTTGATAAAACACTATTTTCTTGATTTTCAAACCACAATCACTTTTGAATGAATGAACCGATATTCACGCAGTTGGTGGCAACTGGAATTTTTTGGGCTTCATAAAGAATCTTTAAGTTTTAATTGATCGAAGTAGGAATTTCGATATAATTCCGAAAAAACATTTTTTCCGTTTTTTTTTTCGACAACGATAACTCACGAACGAATCTACTGATTTTGACCGGGCTAGCGGCGATCGAGGTGGTTTTTTGTTGTTAAGATCTGATTAGTTTTTGGAATTGATCGGTAAAGCCGTTTGAAAGTTATTCTGAAAAAACCACATTTGAAAAATTTTTTTTTTGCAGTTTTTTTTATATTTCTCAAAATCTACTGGTTTGAATCGGTCCAAATTATATTCAGAATCTAAGTTTGGTCAAGCCCTTTCGAATGGCATCAACCGCGATGGAATCGGTCGAACTGTTTAAAAGTTATGAGAGATTGACATACGGCCACACACACACACACACACACACACACACACACTCGGGGCAGAAGAGATACTGCTACCGGGCGCGTCTCCCCGAGCGGATGGGATAACGCTCGCTGTCTTTGGATGACACTGAGTCTCTTAGTTGACAAGATACAGAGGGTAGGAGCTAAATAAAATACGCTCCCGTGGACAAAACTCCCCTTAATGGGTTGGTCACACTAACTGATCTAGCAAGAAGAAGATCGTTCTCTGTTGTAACCCACTGGGAGTGTCCGGAACCTGTGTCGTAGTTTCTGACGACGCAGGCCACGGCTGATGTGAACTTGCTCTGCCGAGGTGTAAGTTACAGCAGTAGATCAGGAGCCAGCCACCTCGGGCCTTGATCAGGGAGTACGCAGTGAGTGCTAGAGATCGGAATCTTCACTGCTCCGAGCAAGTCTAGTCTGTCCGTGTATTCCGGGACTGGCTAAGTGTCGACTAGCCCTTAGGGAACTGGGGTAGGAGTACTATCTCCGAAGGTATACCCGTTCCTGGTTATGACAACCCGCTCCACTCCGTACGATGCGCTGGTAAATCAAAAAAGTATGAGTAATTTACAGGAAACAAACAAGAGTGGAAACGGGCTACATGCCCAACATGCAGCGATTGACGCAAGCGCTGAAATGAAGCGTTCGCAAGCGCTTAAACGCCTTGAAAAGCTGATCAGTGAGTTGAATGATTTTGTCCAACCAAAGGTCAACATTCACAAAGAGATAAAGGCCAAGACGACTGGTGTAGCTAACGCCCTTCAAAGGTTTGAGAAGCTGGACGAGAAGTGGCGCTCATCATCGCAGCGCATTTACCATGCTACACCAGAGAAAGCCTGTCAGGCTGTCGTCGTGACTGACGAAGCAATGGACACCGGAGCTGAAGGTGACGGTGAATCAGTCGCGGAAGACAAAAGTAAAGCCAGCAGCAAGTCAGGTAAGAGAAAAGATCGACCTTCTCCTGACCCAGCAATTAGCCAAGTCGTAAAGAAAAAGGATTTGAAGAAAAGCCCTCCGCAAGAAGCGGCAGTACGAAGCGACGAACAGGAAAACGCATCAGTTTGGCAAAAAGTTTAGTCCAAGAAAGAGCTAAAGCGACAGAAGAAAGAGATGCTCTCAAACAGATGACAAAGGAGCCCCGATCTGAACCCAAGCGAAAGAAACTGCGGAAATGGATCAGACCAGACGCCCTCATCATCTGGCTGACAGAGAAAGCAAAGTACGCCGAGATCCTGCGCCGAATAAAACAGAACGTCCCTGATGATCAGGTCCGCAGTACGATAAAGAAGATCCTCACGAACACGTAAGTGCAAAAGCATCAGCAGTGGTAGCTAGCTTAGCACGACTGATGCCAAACGTCGGAGGCTCAAAGCAGAGCAAAAGACTACTACTATCATCTGTAGTCACATCAATGCTCACTTACGGAATATCTATCTGGGCGGACGCACTAGATAAGCAAGAATCATGGAGAAAAGCTGGACTGGTCTACCGTCTGAGTGCCTTAAGAGTAGCGAACGCCTTCCGCACAATATCTATGGAAGCAGTGTGTGTCATTTCCGGAACTTTGCCTCTCAGATTCTTAGCTGAGGAAAGACGGATCCTTTACCAACGAATAAAGTCAACCACACTAACCGCTGAGGAGCTTAGAACAGAAGAACGGCAGAAGAGCATAAGTCGATGGCAACTACAGTGAGATGCCACAGTGAAGGGTAGGTGGACGCATCGTCTCATATCAAGGATCAACGTTTGGCTAAACCGGAGTCACGGTGAGGTCAACTATTATCTTACGCAGATGTTATCAGGACACGGCTGTTTCTGGGCGTATCTCCACCGCTTTAAGCATGATAATTCCCCAGAGTGCCCGTCCTGCCCAGGAGTCAATGAAGATGCAGAGCACGTCTTCTTTGAGTGCCCACGTTTTTATCCACAGCGAGATGAGCTGGAGAATATCCTGAAGAGGAAATTCCAACCAGAGACAATAATAGAAGCAATGCTGTCATCAGAGGCTGCCTGGAACGCCACAAACACGTTTGTCACGGGAGTCCTCTCAGACCTGCAATCCATAGAAAGAAGAAGAGCGAATGACGCCAATTAGAAGGAGAAAAGAATAACACCTTAGCCACTAGAAGAAAAAGCAGTAGCTAGATCCTCCCCTCACGAAGTAATGCCTGACGGCGGTTTCCATGAGGGATTAGGGGAAAGAGGAAAAGGGGTTTAGGGTTTAGTGGGTAGGGGCGCTAGCGTCGAGTTTTAGTATGACACTGCGTCGAGTCGCCACATATCCAGGCCAAACAGCTATGCCTAGAATCCGTAAAAAGGATCCCCCCCTTAAAAAAACACACACACACACACACACATACATACACACGCACACACACATACATACACACACACACACACATACATACACACGCACACACACATACATACATTCATACAGACGTACGGACATCATCGCGGAAACATTCGGGGAAGCTTTTTAGGATACCAAAACGTCAACATCCGTTGAAAACTCCATTTTCAAAAAACGGGCTGAAACCAATAACTTCTCAACTTTTGAAAATTTTCAATTTGTTACGGTGTACACGGGGCCTTCTTTATCCTGAGAAGGTCTCCGATCCATGCTAGTTATTTATTGACCGATTCTCCAGAGTGCTGTGCTCCGAATTACTCGCGTCTCTAGCTGTAAGTAGTGAGTAAGTCCCGAAGGGGGATGCGCCGGCGCGGAGTGTGAGTGGGGAAGACGGTGTGAAGAAAGAAACGCACCAACAAAATTCGGAAGATCCATTGTGACCGAACAGTCTAGCTGTATAACACGCAAAACTTACTGAACATCTATCCCAGGTAATTATTTTATTTCGCTCGACCTCAGTGGGACGAAGCGATGAAAACTTTATTAATTATTGCTTGCTAGGCCTTTCTGTCAGCTTGCATCAGTTAATTAAATTTGTAATAAGTTCTAATGCCGATTTGCAGTTACAGGTAAAATATTTGCTGAGGAGTACGTGACGCAACGCGGTGACCCAAAGTCTTTGCCACCAAATCAAGTACCTCACCGAGGAGAGATTTTTGTATCAGTATCGAGACCAGGAGTTTGCAGCTCATCGAGGGGGTGTACATTACAATTATAAAAACTCCAGGGACAAAGATCATGTCTAAATAATTTCTCGGTGTTGCGGCATCAGCCAGGCACTCAAGACGGCTAAAAGTCACCGCTATCACTAGTTTAAGAATTTAATCGTAGAATTTACTTCAAATATTATATAGAATTTATTTATCAGAAATAATTAGAATTTTCGGAGTTATTTTTTCAGTGACTCGCGTATATATTTCAATTAGAATTTATTCAGCCTATTTGGTCACAGTGACTAGTGAATCTAATTCAAGACAACAGATGGACATTCCATCTTCCTTTCATTGTTTGAGAGTTTTATTCTCTCCTTCACGTTGGTTCGATGGAAATTCATCAACCCTGAATACTAGTAGAGCTGGAAGTTCGATTTCTGGCTTGGCAACCAACCCCATTTATTTTTTCAAAACTCATCTTTGCTCTCATTTAAATTTTCTTTCACTATCTTTCACTTAATTAACATCTTGATAACTCGAACAGATACTACAAGCTTCCAGCTTTACTAGTATTCAAGTTTGATGGATTTTCATCGAACTAACGTGAAGAAGAGAATAAAACTCTCAAACAAGAAAAGGAAGATGTAATGTCCATCTGTTGGCTTGAATTAGATTC
Organism: Cotesia glomerata; assembly: GCF_020080835.1. Taxonomy (NCBI): domain Eukaryota; kingdom Metazoa; phylum Arthropoda; class Insecta; order Hymenoptera; family Braconidae; genus Cotesia; species Cotesia glomerata. The sequence continues at coordinate 5,208,824 of NC_058167.1, read as the reverse complement.
ACTAGTCACTGTGACCAAATAGGCTGAATAAATTCTAATTGAAATATTTAGAATGTTATTTAAAAAATGTTCAAGAATTTATTTAAAATAATATTGGGAATAAATTTAAGAACAATCGAGAAAAGTCTAGAATAAAAATCAGAATAAAATTAAGAATGAATTTAAGAACAAGTCAGGAAAAAAAGTACTAAATATTTAATTAATAAAACCAGGAATTATTTCGGTTCATTAATTAAGCACGTAGGCAGAGTCTGGATCGATTCTACTAGGAATTATTCCAGTTGGTCAATTCATGACTTCGGCGCCACGATGAAAATTGTCTTTGGTAATTGAGTTTAAGTGAATTTATTTAATTAAATGCGTAGAGTAAAATCAATAAAATATTTTAGAAAAAGTTTTAGTAAAACCGTTTGAAGTTAAATTAATTAAAATCAGTAAAATAATTTATAGTAAATTTTTGGTTGTCAAAATAAAATTGTTTGAAGTAAAATTCGAGTCAGGAAATAGTTGTTAAAATTGTTGTGGAAATTATTTAGAAAAATATTTCACTTAAAAATTTCGTTCGAAAAATTAAATTAGCGAGTTGTGCGACAGAGACGCAAGACCGAGCGAGAGAGTCAGCCATCTTGTCTGCATCAAAACGCTCGGTAGAGGACACGCAAGGTCGATACTAAAATCTTACTGCGTTGCTAGGCAGAATATAATCCTGAGTAAAATAAAATAAAATAAATGCTAAGTTTTTCAAGCAACACAATATAAAGAAAAATAAAATAATGGAGATAAAATAAAACTCGGTTATTCAAGGACAAGTAAAATAGTTTAGTCAAAACAAATCTAACAAAATCAATTAAGGAATTCTTAGTTAATAAAAATTAAGTTCTTAATTAAATAAAATAGCTCATAAATTCTGATAAAATAATTCGGACTAAATTAACAACAACCTAATAAAATACTTAATAAATTCTGGTAAAATAAATTAGATAAAGTAAATTGATTTAACAAAATAATTTTGTATACGAAGATAGGACGAGTCACAGCGAGTACGAGGCTACGAAGTGACAAGGATAGAGCTACGATGTAATCAAGCGAGTACCGAAGCGAGCGAGGCCCCGAGTGGCGTAAACACCCGAGGGGTCTGAGGACGATCGACGCTGCAGTGCCGCATTTTTCCAATACGACGATCACCATCGATGACAGTTGGTTAGTCAGTACTGCAGGAGCAGAGGTGACTACAAACTGTCGTGTAGGATGTAACAAATATTACGCCCCAGCTGACAGTGGAGTGGTCAGTGGACACGTAATTTTGTCCAGGTCGCCCAAATATCTGGCAAAGAAACCTAAATAAACGAAAAAGACTTGGGAGGTAACTCTTCGCCTCACAAGCAACCTGCAGCTCGTCCTCGGGCTGGGTTAGTGCACGATTTGGACGCCAGTTGTTCTTTTCACTCGGGAAACAACAAGTCCTCTGATTTCCAGGGCCGATATAACAGCAGATATTGAAACGACTAGTATGTAGACGAGATAGAGAGAGAGAGAGGAGTATAAATATACTAAAACATAGCATGTAAGAGAGATAGGAGGCGAATAATTTATCCCAACGGTGGTCGTAAACAATAGTAATCAACTATATTTGCAAGGTAATACTTAAATCTATTTAACAATTTTGTTGATATACTCTCTTCCTGAACAAAGTTACTTAAAAACTAACGAATGCCCATATTTGTCGAATAGAAATTTACCTTAATTTATATTCATGACTAAACAAATAAATTATTCGATACGGATTTTACAAAATAATTTACCCCTGGTGCGCCAAATCCTCGAGGGCAACACCAGCGGAGGCACTCTTAATTTAATCTCAAAATTCTTATGTGTAAATTATAAAATAGTTATTTACTATTAATTTATGAATTATCTTAGTAATTAGCTTATTACAAATAATTTATTTGATTAATTCATGAAACATGATTAGAAAAACTTATAATATTATCAACCAGCTCAAAAAATCACAACAAACTTAAGAATTTTGCGAGCTGAGATGGCCTGCACTGTTAGTTATTTGTTACCAAATACGGTTATATATATCTATATATATGTCAGAGAGACTTAGCAATATTTATATCAAATTTATTACTGACGTCAACGCCGTTGACGGTGAGCAAAAATGTAAATAAATTAATAAAATACTAATGTAGTTACTTATCCTATGTGTAACTTTGAATAAATCAATTAATAATAATCAGGATTCAGCGGGCTCGACCACGTGTCGAGACCAACACAACCTCACCGTCGCCGTCGATGCCGGTACGACCACCGAGGAAACACAGATCAAGCAATGCTGGGACTCAACCAAATAACAGCTCACACGAGAGGATAGACGATCGCTGGTTTCACTAAATGTGTAGGCACAATCTTTTTATATAACAATCACCACCGGTGGCAACAAAATTTAATTCAATAAAAACAATTTATTAACCAACAAAATGCTACCGCCAGAATGCCTTCCCCCTCGCGGCCCTACATTCTCTCGTGTTATTGCGCCACGAGGCTAGTCAAAACATTGACTTTTATTCGCTTGATTCTGTGATTCCCCCCGAGGACGGACTCATCGACGACGGATGTATTCACGGAAAATCATACTTTAATTTCCTATAATTAAATTATATTTTATAGACTCCTTAATAAAAAATTTTCTATTTACACGTTAATAAATTTTATAAATAAACCACCAAAGTCCGGGACGTAGCTCCGCGCATGCGCACTCCACGGCTACCAAATAGTCCCTGTAGATACTTTTTATTAATAAGGAATAATAACTTTCACCGTCAACGGTTGACAATTTAATAATTAATTAACTCTTAATTATTGAAATTTAAATCAAATTAAATTTATAACATCCTTCTATTATAATAATTCAAATTATAAATAAAAATTCCAATCATAATCATAATTTTATTTGCCATCACTGGGACCAGCTGGGCTGGTGCCCAGTACGTGGCGGACCCTGGCGGCGCTAGCCTCAGCGACCAGCCCGGGAGAAGATGCCGCAGGAATTTGATTCAAATTCCCGTGACAAGGTCCGTTGACTGTTATACGGACCTGGATCAACTATCGAAGGGGATCAATTCCAAGGGAAACGAAGACTAGCGCCGCCAACTTCAACGAAGGAAAAAGCGGGTACTTCACTATGAAGAAGACGATTCGAGGCTAAACTGTCGAAGGATTCGGACGCGCTTTTGCGCGCTCCGCAATCTAAAGTTAATTTCGAAGTATTGTCGCGATTTTGTTTACTTGAAATTAATTTGTAACTTGTAATAAAGAATTTATATTTTATCAATTAATTATTTATTGATTCAACCACACAAAGCTCTCCCGAGCTGCTACGACAAGGACGACGGTCAATTGCTTGGTAAGCCGCCGTTCTTGTTCAGTGTTGAATCCAGCGTTTCGAGTCCACGTTGGAATTTTGTAAAATATTTCAATAAACAAAATAATACGCGAGGATTCAACGCTTTACGATAATTCATTTTTTTTTGTAATGTTGTTATTACATAGTGTGATTGCCGATGTATGAATGCGAGTGTAAGAAATGAAGTTGAGATAACGACGTTTATTTAGTTTTGTTAAAATTAAGCGAAAATTTAAGTTACGACGTTTTAATTTTTTTGTTGAAAATTAATATTGACTGCCGACGTATATTTTGTTAAATAAATTGTTATTTTTTTTTATTTAATTCTTCTGAATTTATTTCGAGTAATTTTAAGAATTTCGTTTATTTTGCTGTTCTATTTTTTAACGACGAGTATTTCAACATGGCCCGCCACCCTGAGGAAGAGGTAAGAGCTAGCCGAAGTCGCAGTAGTAATTAATTGTAGCTCATTCTCCTGTCACCTTTTTTTAATGATAATTCTTGTTTTTTGAATTAAGCCAAGATTTTCAATATAAACGGTGAGCCTGGCTTGGTAAATCCCTGAGTCAGGCAAAACCCCGTTATAGTTTATAAATTTTAATCTGTCAAATCTGGGGAAAAATTTAGTGTGTTTGGGAATTAATTAATAGTGTGAGTGAGTAGAATTATCAATTGTAGTGTTGCCTAGGGATTAGTGATGCGAAATGACGGTCATTCTCAACTTTGGTCAAATCACGAGCAATTGACGAGCAAATGCTCGTCAATTGATATCATTTTTTTTGGTCAGTCACAAAAATTCATGAGCATTTTTTTTTTTTTTTTTTACTAAAATTCCTCTCAAAAAAAAATCAAACCAATCTATTTTATGTGGAACCTCAATATTTTAAATATTTAAAACGAAATTTGTCTGAAAATTCTGACAGTAATAAACAAATTTGGATTGCTCAACTACTTAGATGGAAAATGGCCGTCAAAAATTTTTCGATAATTTTTTGGTCAATTTTTTAGACGTAACAATCCGGTAAAATTTGTTTGCTAAAATTGATTCTACAGATTATTTGTTAAAAACAGTCACTATATCTATTAATACAAATACAAAACTTATCTAAAAATTATGACGGTAGTAAACAAATCTGGCTTGCTCAACTACTTAGATGGAAAATGACAGTCAAAATTTTTTTGGTCAAGTTTTAAAATTTTTAACTTCCCGCTGAGAAAATTGAAAATTTTTAAAAATCGGGAAGTTATTGTTTTCACCCCGTTTTTCGAAAATCGAGTTTTCATTAGATCTCGACGTTTTGAGGTTCTAGGAAGCTTCCCTGACTATTCCCGCAATGGTGTCTGTATGTCTGTATTTGTGTGTGTGTGTGTGTGTGTGTGTTTTTTCTTTAATTTTTTTTTTTTCCTTAGGGGGGGGGAATCCTTTTTACGGATTCTAGGCATAGCTGTTTGGCCTGGATATGTGGCGACTCGACGCAGCATCATACTAAAACTCGACGCTGACACCCCTACCCACTAAACCCTAAACCCCTTTTCTTCTATCCTCTGATCCCCCATGGTACCGCCGTAAGGCATTTCTTCGCGGGGGGAGGAATTAGCTGCCGCTCTTCCTTCTGGTGGCTAAGATGTTATTTCGTTCTTCTAGATTCTGTCTTTCGCTCTTTTCCTCTCAATGGATCGCAACTCTGTAATAACTTTTGTAGCAAAAGTGCTTGTGGCGTTCCAGGCAGCTTCTGACGACAACATTGCTTCTACTATTGATTCTGGTTGGGTTCTCTTTTTCAGAATCTTCTCTAACTCATCGCGCTGTTGGTTGGAACGTGGACACACAAAGAAAACACGGGCACACTGGGGTATCATCGTGCTTAAAGCGGTGAAGATACTTCCGGTAACATCCGTGTCCTGATAACATCTGCGTTAAATAATAGTTGATCTAATCGTGACTCCGGTTGAACCACACATCAATCCGAGGTATGAGACGGTACGTCCACCGAGCTTTCTCTGCAGAATTCTACTCCTGTTGCCATCTTGCGATGCTGTGTTGCCTTTCTTCCCTTCTGAGTTCTTTAGGGCTCAGTTTGGTTGACCTTTTTCGTTGATATAGGTTTCGTCTTTCCTCAGCTAGGACTCTGAGAGGCAGAGTACCGGAAATAACACACACTGCTTCCTCTGATATTGTGCGGAAGGCGCTAGTTACTCGTAGGGCACTCAGTCGATATACTGGTCCAGGCTTTCTCCATGATTCTTGCGTCTTTAGTGCATCGGCCCAAATGGATATTCCGTAAGTAAGCACCGATGTGACTACTGATGACAATAATAGCCTCCTGCTCTGCTTTGGGCCTCCGACGTTCGGCATCAGTCGTGCGATACTAGCACTCACTACTGACGGTTTGGCACTGACATGTTCCACTTGCTGCTTGAAGTTGAGTCGGGCATCAAGCATCACTCCCAAATATCGGATATAAGGTTGTGATGTGATTTCTTGTTCGCTGACTTTCAGCTTAATGGTCTCTACCACTTTTCTGCTGGTAATAAGCACTGCCTCAGTCTTGTGTTGCGCCAGTTGCAGGTTCACTGCGTCCATCCACCGGTTAACGCGCTCAAAAGTGAGATCGAACATATGGTTTATCTCGTCCAGGTGTTTGGCAACGATCACTACGGCTACGTCATCTGCATATGCTACGAGTTTGACGTTTCTTGGCAGAGTTAGTCTTAATAGACCGTCATACATGATATTCCACAGGAGCGGGCCTAGAACTGAACCTTGTGGTACACCTCCAATAATATCATACTCCCTCGGACCGTTCTTCGTGTCATACTTCAGGACCCTGTTTTCAAAGTAGCTTGCTACGATCTTAAGAAGGTATTCTGGTACATTCTTTTCTTGGAGGGCCTGCATGATGCATTCCCAATTGGTGGAGTTGAAGGCGTTTCTGATGTCTAGAGTCGTCACCAGGCAATACTTCTTCGTTCCACCCTTCCATTTGGTTTCTGCGATTGCTTCCTTGGCCGTATCAACAACCAGTTTGATTGCGTCCAGGGTTGATCGTCCTTTCCGAAATCCATACTGATTGTCTGCCAGGAGTGGGTCGACTACTGCTTCAATTCTCTGGTGAATTATGCGTTCAAATATCTTACCCGCTGTATCTAGCATGCAAAGTGGGCGGTAAGATGACGGTTCATCCGGTGGATTTTTCCCTTTAGGAAGCAGCACTAACCGTTGCTGTTTCCACTTTCGAGGAAAAATCCCTTCTTTGAGGCAGGTGGTATAAACATCCAGGAATAATGCCGGTGCTGCCTTTATAGCTGTTTTTAAGGCAATATTTGGATTCCATCTAATCCTGGTCCTTTATTATTCCCTACGCGTTTGCAAGCCTCCGTCAGTTCTTCTTCCGTGACAGGTGGATGTCCTCCAGTTCGCCTTGAGCTATTGCTGTTGGATGTTCTGCCACTCTTTGTCCAGTTTCTTGAACCTTCCCAGGGCACTGCAGATGTTCGTCGACTTCGACTTGATCTCCTTGTGGACATTTTGCTTGGATTGGAGAAAGTCCTGCAGTCCACTGACTAGCTTCTCCAGATGTACCAGAGCATCTGTCCTCTTCATGTTTGCACTAAGTAGCAGTGCGTCTTGCTGGGCATAAGGCCCGTTTTCACTCTTGTTTGTTTCCTGTGAATTACTCATACTATTTGATTTACCAGCGAATCGTACGGATTTGAGCGGGTTGCCATAACTAGGAACGGGTGTACCCTCGGAGATAGTACTCCTACCCCAGTTCCCTGAGGCCTAGCCGACACTTAGCCAGTCCCGGAATACACGGACGGACTAGACTCGCTCGGAGCGGTGAAGATTCCGATCTCTAACACTCATTGCGTACTTCCTGATCAAGGCCCGAAGTGTCTGGCTCCTGATCCACTGCTGCAACTTACACCTCGGCAGAGCAAGCTCACATCAGCCGTGGCCTGCATTGTCGGAAACTACGATACAGGTTCCGGTCACTCCCAGTAGGTCACAGCAGAGAACGATCGTCTTGCTAGGTCAGTTAGTGTGACCAACCCATTACAGGGGAGTTTTGTCCACGGGAACTTATTTTGTTTGGTTATTTTGCTTGGCTCCTACCCGCTGTGCCTCATCAACTAAAAGATTAAGTGTCATCCAAGGACAGCGAGCATCCTCCCATCCACTCGGGGAGACGCGTCCGGTAGCAGTTTCTCCTCGGCCCCGAAAGTGTATGTGTGTGTGTGTGTGTGTATGTATGTATGTAAACCTCTCATAATTTTTTAACGGCTCGACCGATTTGATCGCGGTTGGTGCCATTCGAAAGGGTTTGACTAAACTTAGATTTTTAATACAAATTGGATAGATTCGGACTGATAGATTTTGAGAAATCTTAAAAAAACTGCGAAAAAAAATTTTTTTAAATGTTGTTTTTTATGAATAACTTTTAAACGGCTCTACCGATTAATTGAAAAAACTAATCAATTCTGAACATTAAAAATCCACGTCGAACGCCACTAAGCCGGTCAAAATCGGTTAATTCGTTCGTGAGTTATCGTTGACGAAAGAAATAAAAAAAAAGTGTTTTTTTCGAATTACGCCGAAATTTCCGGTCTGATTAATTCGTGTTTGAAAATTTATCATAGAATTTGAAAAACTGCGTCGAATGGCGCCAACTGCGTGAAAATCGGTACATTCATTCAAAAGTTATTGCGGTTTGAAAATTCAAATCATAATGTTTTATTAAACTTCTATCAGACTTTTGAGCTCAGAGAGCTTAAAACTACACGAAAATTATATTTTTGAGCTCGAAGAGCTCAAAAACGAAATAAGTGCAATTTTGAGCGCTTAATTACGAAAGTAGCGGGAAGTTGCAGGGATGCCCCTCAGGGTCAACCGTTTTCCTAATTTCTTTAATTCAGCTTTTAAATTAAATTGCCATTTAATTCGAAAAATGACCGGCGGTCATTTTTTTTAGTTGGTCAATTGACGTCAAATGACGAGCAATTGACGAGCATTTGACGAGCACATGCTTTGCTTCACATCACTACTAGGGATTCATGGTATCCTCCTCTGTTACCTGGGCGCACTTAGAGTCCTCTGCATAGACGCCCGGGTTGGGGGTGCAATAGGCGTAAGATGAAAAAATGAATAAATTGTGGGTGTGTGTGGAAAATATTATTTCAGTATAGCCTAGGGATTCATGGTATCCTCGTTTTCTTACTGGGTGCACTAAGAAACCGTTGTATAGACGCCGGATTTGGGGTACAACAGTAGTAAGTTAGAAACCGCGGTATAGACGCTCCATATGAGGGTACTGTCGGGAATAACAAATATGATAGAAACTGCAGCGAAGGCGGGAATAAGTTAGTTTAATTATTTTGTAAGGGGTTTCATTTGTGTAATCAGGGTTGGTTAAATAAAATAAATTGTAAAAATGAATTTCTACTGATAATTTCTGTTTCCTTCCTAATAATCTCTCACGACCCTGTGTCATCACTCCATGCTTGGTCCAGTTTCTGGATACTGTGTAAAAAATCCAGTGGCGCCCTAAATAAATATTAGCGGTGACCAAGAAAGCAGAACACTCCGTTTCAAATTTTCTTAACGGAAAGTCAAAAAGAACTTATTTCATGTTACTCCCTACTTACGACTCAAGTGGAATTTACATGACAAAAGTCGATTATGATCAATGTGCTTGAAACAAGTACGAAACATGAGTCCACTATGTATTAACAAATGAAGTGAAAATCGTAATAAAGATATCGATTGTTCTGACAACAATTCGACTGAAACGGCGATCGATGATCGAGAATCAATAATGGATGCGTCAAACGATTGAACTATAAATCCTTTAAGTAGTCAATCTGATGTCCTAAAAGTTCCCGATGGAAGTGATCAATAACTTATTGCTTATGATTCTTTCATTTCTGATATTTTTCCTGGTGGCAATTCTGATTTAGGTAATCAAAGTAATTTTTCAGATGACAACACCAGTATTTGTACTCCAATCGATTTACTATTTTTTTCTATCTTTAAAGTTCTTAGTGTTGATTTTTTTTATTCATGGAATTTCTTTTTAATTACGATTTAAAAAAGCACTTAGTTACAAAATTTTTCGTTTTTCTTCAGAATTTTCATCAGACGTTCAACAATGTTTATCACAGTAAACAAGCTCTTTAAGTCTTGGGACTAAATTACCAATAGTAAATAAAGCTTTAAGATATTTTAATGTCTCCGATTCCGACTAAAAAAATTAGGATAACGGTTGACCCTAAAGACCATCCCTGCAACTTCCCGCTAACTCCATATCTAAGCGCTCAACATATTACTAATTTTGTTTTTGAGCTCTTTGAGTTCAAAAATATGATTTTCTTGTTAATTTGAGCTCTCCGAGCTCAAAGAGTTAACTGTTCTATGCTTTTGAGCTCTACGAGCTCAAAAGTCTGATAAGGGTTTCATAGAATACAATTTTTTGAATTTTCAAACCGCAATAATTTTTGAATCAATCAATCGATTTTCACGCAATTGGCAGCATTCGATGCAGTTTTTGAAGCCTCATAAAGAACTTTCGAGGCGTTCTCCTTGAAATGGCTCGAAAGACCGAAGACAGCAAGGCTAGGAAAGCTAGCAAGGCTTTCTCCGATGCAATAAAGGCAGCCACTGCAAACATCGGCACAGTCAAGACGCTAACACCAACAACAACGATCGGGATCCTCGACTTGGATGAAATCTCTACCGAGAGCGAAGTCCGTTAAGCACTTAAACGTGAATTCACTGACAGCCAGGAGGTCAAACGGGTAAATTTGACAAAACCCACACCACGAGGCAATCGGGCAGCCAACTGCGAAGTAGACGAGGCCAGTGCGATTAAGGCCCTTGACAAGGCCCGTCTAATGATCGGTTGGGTGAACTGTCGTATACGCCCAGTTGCGACAGTAACACGCTGTTTCAAATGTCTTGGTTTTGGAAACCAAACACGTCAGTGTGCGGGACCAGACAGAAGAAAGTGCTGCTACAAATGTGGCGGAGAGAACCACAAGGCCGTAAACTGCACGAAGAAGCCAAAATGCTTCCTTTGTGCTCTCGACGAAAATGCCCAGGATGGTCTATGCCATATTTTTGGCACTGGAGCTTGCAAGGCATTTTGCACAGCACTTGTAGAAGCCACGAGAGGGCAGAAATGACACGAATACTACAAGGCAACCTGAATAGATGCGCCTTGGCGCAAAACCTACTGCGCCAGCATGTCGTTAAAGATAAAATCGACGTCTGCTTTATCTGCAAGCAATATCTAAACATCGAAGGTAAAACGTGGTTCGCAGACGAAACTGGCATGGCACGATTTGGATTGTGAACACAAAGAACGTCACCGTCAACAACAGCGGAAGTGGAGCAGTTTTTGTCTGGATTCAAACCCCCACAACCTACTTCATGAGCGTCTATCTCTCACCTAACGAAGGTATTAGTCTGTTCTGACAGAAACTGGCAAATATAGAAATTGCGGTCACTAAATTCGACGGCGAAGTCACCATAGCCGGAGACTTCACCGCGAAATCGGCTGAGTGGGGCGCTGCTTTCTCCGACACCAGAGGTAACGAGGTCGCTGACGTCGCGGCTAGACTCGACCTTATAGTGCTGAACACCGGGAGCACCACGACCTTTAGAATACCAGGGTACCAAGAATCCATCCTCGACATCTCGTTGGCGACTTCAAGGACTGCCAACATGATCGAAGACTGGACTGTATCCGAATAAACCCGACTCTGGATACCTGTAGCGAGACGGAAAAGGCAGTGCTAAATACGATGAATGAAATTGCTGCCGCATGTGACGCCTCTATGCCGCGGCTGAAAAATCAGAGTTTCCCCAGGCCGGCGTTCTGGTGTTCAACAGACAGAGCAGAACTCCGGAAAAAATGCCACAAACTACGTCGGCTAGCAACGACAGCTGCGAAACGCTCCCCCAATCAAGATCTACATTTGAGCGAGTATAAGCAGGCCAAAAAGAACCTAAACCGGGCAATCAGAGCAAGCAAAGCGAAATTGTGGCAAAAGATATGTAACGATCTTGATAAAGATATCTGGGGTAAAGCCTACCAAATTGTTACCAAACGACTTGGAAAGGCTCCACCAGAGGCGCCGAAGTCTCCAATCTTAATGGACAGCATTGTAGCGGAGCTTTTCCCCAAACACCCACCGCGGGAGAAGAAACAGTACACTAAAAACAGCGAAGTAACACCCTTCACAACTGAGAAACTACAAGACGCGGCCAAGTCACTCAAAACAGGAAAGGCACCCGGCCCTGATGGCATCCCAGCATCGGTGATCAAGACTGTAGCCTTGGAATACCTAGACATACTCCTGAACACCTACAACGCATGCTTGGCAACTGGCACGTTTCCCGCGGTCTGGAAGCGGCAGAGATTGTTTCAGCTAGATAAAGGCGAAGGTGGCCCTGTAACACCCTCGTCGTTCAAACCACTTTGCATGCTGGCCATTGCTGGGAAATTGCTCGAAAAGCTTATCCAGGGAAGACTACGTAACGACACCGATCGTGCTGAAGGCTTTGTCGCAAACCAACATGGCTTCCGGAAAGTACGTTCAACAGTCGGCGCGATCCAGACAGTCGTAGGGACAGAAGCATGGACTGGTAGTGTCACAGGGTTTTTATTCCCTGTGTGCGTCCCTCCCTGCGCCTAACGTTGGCAACAGATCCACACTCGGTGTGTCTCTGAATTTATTATTTTATATTGATTTATGAATTTATTTATTGAATTTAATATTATTAGTATTATTTATATTTGAAATTTCTAATATTATGGTTATTAATTTAAGAATTAATTTTATCTTTATTTCAGACATTTATAATGAATTATTTGTAATTTATTATTATTATTATTATTATTTGTGTGCATTGCCGTAAATCATTGGCATATAGTACCTAATTTTACTATGAGTGATAAATCATAGCCTTTACTCGCACGGGTGAGGCCCTACAATATCGATCGCGAGCAAAGAGTTCATTGAATTAAGGAAAATGGCTAGAGAGGCCCTTGTTGTCGAACACGAGGCCTCGAACGGTTTACGGTGACAAAAATTGAGTAGACACGCGGTGGCCCGCTTGGTGTGAGGTAGACACGCGGGACCTCCGCTATTGTAAGGAGTGTGGATTTGGTGCCTTGGTTTGAGTTTCCTTTTTCTGGTGAGTACTCACAAGTTGAGATCAATTAATATCCGCACACCAATGTCTCCTGGCTTAAATAAATTATTCTTTTACTGTTTAATTAAAATCACTATCGATTGATCGGGTCGATCCCGTAGCGAGTAAGGATTATCAAAAGGGAATATTTGTACCTGTCCCGAAAGCCGCGTGTTGGGTCCTCGATACGGTCAGCAATGTTTATAATTATTATTGTCAAATTGGGTTTATTATTTTGCGTCACTGACAATTATTATTGTCAAACATTAATTATTATTACAAGTATTATTTTCAAGCGCAATTCAGATTTAATATTCTTAAATTTTAATTACTGTTACGATTATTGTTTTGATTGCGGTTATTATTATTCTCGAACGCAATATTATAACATAAGTTGGAGAAAAATTTATATGTTAATCAAGAATTCCATAAAGGATTTATTTTGTTATTTAAAGGATAAATTTAGTTTTAAGTAACTTCGTTTTTGAATAAATAATTTATTTATTTTTATTGAAATTTTCTGATCCATTAATAATTACTGTCTGAAAGCTGATTCCCGGATTCTTTTCCTATGACTCATCTTCCTATCTTAGCTAAATAATCTAAGATATTAATTTATAATTATTTAGTTATTGTTTTTGATTCGAAATAATATCCTAATCTCGACTTTGATTATTTCGTGATTTATTTTCCATTCTCATTAATTTAAATCGTTAATTGATCGTCCGGCGCGGCCCCTGGAATTTTTATTATTTTTGGTAATTTTCATAAAAAATTACCTGGCGTCCAAATGTGCACTAACCCAGCCTGCGGGGTTTCCGGGTTAATTTTATTATTTATTAAAAAGGGCGAGCGTAAAATACCCTACCCAGCCGATATCTCCGCCATCGGTCGAATTTAGTTAAATTTTGGGAAAAAGTATTGTTACAGTAGTCTCAAAGCACGTAAAGTATGCATTCTTCTCACGCTAGATGCCAAAAACGCATTTAACAGCGCGAATTGGGGAGATATCCTAGACGCTCTGGAACAGAAATTTGACGCAAAGCCAGAGAATTTGGCATTAATCGACAACTACCTTGAAGAAAGAAAGCTAATAGCGGAAACTACAGAAGGACCACAATAATACGCCATAACGGCTGGCGTGCCGCAAGGCTCAATAATAGGGCCCGATTTTTGGAACGCCGACTATGACGAGCTTCTTAATATTCTGTTACCAAACCAAGTAGAGCTAACGGGCTTTGCAGACGACGTCGCGACCACGATAATAGTAGACAGCGTAGAGGAGACCGAACTTCTAGTTCGAGAAACCATCGATGCCGTCGAGACTTGGCTCAATAAACACCACCTGAAACTCGCCAAGCACAAAACCGAGATGGTCGTTCTGACTCGTCAAAAATGGTTCCCAAACCCATTCGCTGTGGACATGGGAAGAACAACACTAACGTCAACAAGGGCCCTGCACTATCTGGGGGTAATGATAGACGAAAAACTATCTTTTCGCGAACACCTCGATAATGCATGCCAGAAAGCCAGCAAGACGGTGTCTAGTCTAGCAAGAATCATGACCAACACCATGGGACCAAGAACAAAAAAGAGAAGAGTTCTTCTAGATGCAGTCCACTCGGTACTGCTTTATGGAGTTGAGATATGGGCAGACATATTAAAGCAGAAGACCTACCGGCGAAAGATAGCAGCAGTACAGCGGCGAGGTGCTCTCAGGGCTGCCTGCGCCTATCGCACAGTTTCCGAAGTGGCTGTATTGGTCATTGCGGGAGCCACGCCCATCGACCTATTAGTGTTCGAGAGAGTTAAACTCTATGACGCTAAAGATAGTGACGAAAACATGAAGGACGCAAGAACGAGGATGAAGGCGGAAACGCAGCAAGAGTGGCAGGACCGATGAACATCGGAAGAGATGGGTAGATGGACAGTGTGCCTGATCCCAAACATCAACGTCTGGCTTTCTCGAAAGCACGGGGACACGGACTTCTTTCTGACCCAGCTATTGATGGGACATGGGCAGTTCAATGCCTATCTTTTCAAGATGGGTTTGCACAGCACACCAACGTGCAAATACTGCCCAGACAGAATTGACAACGCCGAGCACACGTTTTTCAAGTGTGATCGGTGGAAGGACGAATCAGCACCGAAGTAACAATAGGCGCAACGCTCTCCCCTGAGAGCTTGGTAACCTGCATGATCACAAAAGAAAAAAGCTGGTCAACTGTCGCAGGCTACGCACAGCGCCTTTTGAACGAAAAAATCGCAGAAAATGATCAGAAACCAGTAGTAACAAGAAGTAAGTGTCGTGAGACACAACATGGACTGGATCGAAGTAATGCTAACGCGGTCCCGATCCAGTCTTCCCTGTAACATCTATGGGGAAAGGAGAAAGGAGGATGTTTAGTCGGTATTGTTGCAAAATAATATTGACTTCTGAGTCCGACATACCCAGGCACCAACACTTAGACCTGGCACCAACACCAAGTCCTGGCATACGTAAATGTATCTTACCTCCTCTACAAAAAAAAAAAAAAATAGAAAAAAAAACGCACACACACACACACACACGCACATACACACACACGCACACACACACATACACACATACACACACACATACAACTTGGACTAAAAAAGTTCAAATCTTAACTCTCTTTGCGGTTCGAGTATTTACGAAAGTTCCCGTAAAAAATATTCTGATCAGGCTTGATATGAGCTGATAAGGCCATATAAAAATTTTTTATATATTCATACCTGGCCTGATATGATTTGATATGTCCATATTTGATTTTTGATATGTCCTGATATGGCCTGATATGAAAATTAGCCATATCAGACTTAATCAAGCCTTATCAATTTGATATGTCTATATCAGACTTGATATTGCTTGATATGCTCATATACAATTTTAAATTATTCCTCAATAGTTTCTGATATGGCCTGATATAACCTTATAAAGTTATATATACTTTGATAAACTTGAAAAAAAAATCCTGATCAGGGTTGATATAACTTGATATGGATTCATATAGTCTGATTTACTCATACTGTTATCAGCACATAAGTAGTCTGATATACTCATATATAGGCATACCCGAGTAACGAAAACTATAAAGCATTATATATGATTTATTTATAATTATATAGAGGTATATATAATTCATTTCTAATTATATAGATGCATATATAATTCATATACAGTTATTTATGATTCGTATATAATTCTATATAATTTTTTTTACACCAGTGGGTATTTTGTGATTACCATAAAACATTGTTATTTTTTATCTAAGAGTCTGTAACTAGAATTGTTAACAATCTTGTAATATATAGTATTTTGCGGATGAAATGATAGGAATTTAAAAAAAATTAGGATGACGGTTGACTCTAAAGGCCATCTCTGCAACTTCCCGCTCATTTTGTACTCAAGCGCTCAAAGTTCCACATTGCGTTTTTGAGCTCAAAAATATAACTATTGTGTCATTTTGAGCTCTCAAAGCTCAAAACTCTAATAGCAGTTTAATAAAACACAATTTTTTGAATTTTCAAACAGCAATAACTTTTGAATGAATGAACCGATTTTCACGTGGTTGGCGGCATTCGACGCAGTTTTCAAAGTTTCATAAAGAATCATTAAGTTTAAATTGATTGAGCTAGTGATTTCGAAGTAATTCTGAAAAAACACTTTTTCAGTTTTTTTTCGACAATGATAACTCACGAATGAATCAACCAATTTTGACCGGGTTTACGGTGATCAACGTGATTTGTTGATCTTAAGAGCTGATTGGCTTTTGGAATTAATCGGTGCAGCTATTGAAAAGTAATTCCAAAAAAACCACATTTCGAAAAAATTTTTTTTGTAGTTTTCTTGAAATTTCTCAAAATCTACTGAATTGAATCGGTCTAAATTGTATTCAAAATCTTAGTTCGGGTAAGCCCTTTCGAATGGTGCCAACCGCGATCAAATCGGTCAAGCCGTTCAATAGTTATGAGAGGTTTACATACGGCCACACTAGGGTGTGCCAAAATGTAACTCCCGTGAAGAACCATTTAAAATTGGAATTTTGAATTCCGCTTTCAACAGGGGCCTCGTTTGGGCATTTCCTGAGATATTTTTGAGTGAGACGATGTATTTGATTTTCATGGAATTTTTTAACAGAAGCTTAGTTTGGTCATTTCCGGTGAAATTCAAAATTTGGCCGGAAGTGCCCAAGTAAATCTCCTGATAAAAATCCTATAACTAATCAAATGAATCCTCTCACCTCGAAATATCTCAGGAAATGCCCAAACACAGCTGCTGTTAGAAGTGGAACTCAAAATTCCAATTTAAAAAGGTTCTCCACGGAAGTTACATTTTGGCACACTCTAGGCCACACACATACACACACACACACACACACACACACACACACACACACACACACACACACACTGAGGCAGTGCTTATTACCAGCAGAAAAGTGGTAGAGACCATTAAGCTGAAAGTCGGCGAACAAGAAATCACATCACAACCTTATATCCGATATTTGGGAGTGATGCTTGATGCCCGACTCAATTTCAAGCAGCAAGTGGAACATGTCAGTGCCAAAAGCGTCAGTAGTGAGGGCTAGTCTCGCACGACTGATGCCGAACGTCGGAGGCCCAAAACAGAGCAGGAGGCTATTATTGTCATCAGTAGTCATATCGGTGCTCACTTACGGAATATCCATTTGGGCCGACGCATTAAAGACGCAAGAATCATGGAGAAAGGCTGGACCAGTATATCGACTGATTGCCCTACGAGTAGCTAGTGCCTTCCGCACTATATCAGAAGAAGCAGTGTGCGTCATTGCTGGAACCCTACCTCTTAGAGTTCTAGCAGAGGAAAGGCGGGCCCTTTACCAACGAAAAAGGTCAACTGCACTGGGCCCTGAAGAACTTAGAATTGAAGAACGGCAGAAGAGCATAGGCCGATGGCAACTACAATGGGATGCTGCAGAGAAGGGTAGGTGGACGCACCGTCTCATACCTCGGATCGACATTTGGCTTAACCGGAATCACGGTGAGGTCAATTACTATCTTACGCAGATGTTGTCGGGACATGGGTGTTTTCGAGAGTATCTACACCGCTTTAAGCACGATGACTCTTCGGAGTGCCCGTCCTGCCCAGGAGCTGCTGAAGACGCGGAGTACGTCTTCTTTGTATGTCCTCGTTTCGATCCACAGCGTGAAAAACTGGAGAGGATCCTGAACCAGAGAATGTAACCAGATTCACTAGTAGAAGCAATGTTGTCATCAGAAGCTGCCTGGAACGCTACCAACACGTTTGCAACAGAAGTCCTTAAAGACTTGCGTTCCACCGAAAGAAAAAGAGCAAATAGCAGAAGATAGAAGGAAGGTAGTTAACACCTTGGCCACCAGAAGGAAGAGCAGTAGCTAGATCCTCCCTTCACGAAGTAATGCCTGACGGCGGTTTCCATGAGGGATTAGAGGAAAGAAGGAAAAGGGGTTTAGGGTTTAGTGGGTAGGGGCGTTAGTGTCGAGTTTTAGTATGACGCTGCGTCGAGTCGCCACATATCCAGGCCAAACAGCTATGCCTAGAATCCGTAAAAAGGATTCCCCCCCCTAAAAAAAAAAAAAAAAAAAAACACACACACACACACGCACACACACACACACACACATACATACATACATACAGACATACGGACATCATCGGGAAAAAATTAAGGGAAGCTTCCTAGGACCTCAAAACGTCAAGATCTGATGAGAACTCGATTTTTTAAAAACGGGGTAAAACCAATAACTTCCCGATTTTTGAAAATTTTCAATTTTCTTAGCAGGAAGTTAAAAATTTAATTTCACAAAAATTATTAGTTTTGTCAAGTTCAAAAATTGTTAGCAGGGCCCTCCAGCAATATATAGTTCCATATACAAAACAAATAATTCCATCAAAATTTAAGCTTTTAATTCTGATTTTACTCCTATTATTTTTTTATTTTAAAAGAAATTATAAATTCTAAAACGAAGTACCTTAACAATATCGAATTCCGGAAAAAATAGACCTGGAAAAAATATACCGGAAAAAATAGACCTGGAAAAAATATACCGGAAAAAATAGACCTGGAAAAAATAGACCCGGAAAAAATAGACCCGGAAAAAATAGACCCCACAGTAATACATTTAAAGCAAATTTAATTAATAAATTTAATAGGGCGTGTGTTGCGCCCTTTTAACATGGTTCGAATGTGTGTTTTATTCGTAAGTATACCAACACAAACGCGGGTAATCGTGTTGCGCCCTTCTAACATGGTTTGAATGTGTGTTTTATTCGTAAATAGGCTAACACAAACGCGGATAATCGTGTTGCGCCCTTTAAACATGGTTTGAATGTCTGTTTTATTCGTAAATAGGCCAACACGAACGCAGATAATCGTGTTGTGTCTTTTAACATGGTTTGAATGTGTGTTTTATTCGTAAATAGGCCAACACAAACGCGGATAATCGTGTTGCGCCCTTTTAACATGGATTAAATGTGTGTTAACTTAGAAATATGCCACTATGTTGATTATAAATTTATTTTTTGATAAGTGATTTTCTTTTTTTTCATTTTTCATTCGTTTTTAAAGACTGGGGGGAGGGGCTCCGCCCCACAACCCCCCACCAGGGCTTTGCCCCTGAACCCCAGCGTGGCTCCGCCCTTGGACCCCAATTATGTAATAGGCCATCACAAACACGGGTAATCATGTCACGCCCTTTCAACATGGATTGAATGTGTGATTTACTCGTGAATAAGCTGAAACAAGCACGTGTAATTGCGAGAAAAAATTTTCTTTTTTATTTTTATATCTTTAAGACTTGATATCTCGTAAACTGTTCAAAATATAAAAAAATTTTATTCATTTTTCATTAAATCTTACATCCATAGTAATTTATATAATATTAATATTAACAGGAAATTGGATAACAATTGTAAAAACGCAGATTATTGATTCCGCGACGTTTCAGCCATTTTATTTGGCCTTCATCAGGCGTCTAAAACATACATAAAAATAACAACAATTACACAATAACCTAACACAGTTAATATAACAAGTTCATAAAATTATGCAATATGAATATACCTCAATTCATACGCGTAACAATATAAAACTTATTATATCCATCCTTCGGCTCACTCAACATGATTAACAAAACTCATTTATTTTATTAACTAAATGAATAAGAACAACTAGCAGATAACTTGTACATATAAATAAACAGTTGACACCTACTCCAAACTAAAGTGTAAGTCAACTGGCGAGCAAAGCGCCATTGGTTGCATTACTTTGACTCGGGTCATGTTTTTACCCGGGTTTAAGTTTGATGAGGTTAAAATCTTGGACTTAGAAAACAACTGGCATAAAACAACTGGTATATTCAATTGTTGTCCAATTTCCTATTAATATTAATATTTATTCATTCTTTCCGATTCATTATTAAAAAATCTATAATATGCTAAAAAAAGGAAAAAAAAATTTTTCGATTTTTGAGTCTCGATATCTCGCAAACTAAGCGATATATCGAAGATTTAATTTTTTTATTTCGTTTTATGTCGCCGAGATCTATAAGAATCCGCCTTCAAATCGAGGTGCCATACGAATCGTAATCTCCCCTTTTTTTCCGGGTCTATTTTTTCCAAGTCTATTTTTTTGGGTCTATTTTTTCCAGGTCTATTTTTTCCGGGTCTATTTTTTCTGGGTCTATTTTTTCCGGTCTATTTTTTCCTAGACTATTTTTTCCAGGTCTATTTTTTCCGGGTCTATTTTTTCCGGTCTACTTTTTCCGATTACCAACAATATCGTAAAATCATTTTCACAATTTCATGTATACATAGATAATTTTATAAATCTACATATAGATACCATTATTATATGGGTCATTCCACCAAATAAGAACATTTTTACGGGGCGACCCTCGCAGATTATGTTTAAAATTTATGGAGGTGTTCTCTATCATAAGACAAAAATTCCCTGAGAGTTTTAGCTCTTAATACGCAGCGGTCTTGAAGTTATGATTTTATAAAATTTTGGAAAAAATTTTTTCTAAACTTTTTCGTCAATTTTTCTGATATGAAAAACATTTTTAAACAAAATCGATAAACATTATATTTTGTAGAAAAAATTCTCAGCTTTTGAATGAAAATATTTATTTTTTCATAAACTCATCAGAAGACCCTTAAATTCGAATTAAAGTGGAAAAATTGATTTTTTTCGGTGTGCAGCCCAAAATTCTTCAAATTTGAATTTTTTTCTGAAAGCTGAGAGTTTTTTACACAAAATATAGCGTTTTGCCGATGTGCATATTTTATGTTTTGTCACAATTAAATTAAACGCAAATTCATTATAATTAAAATACTTTTATTTTTGAACTTTTTTGAGATGTGGACACAGTTTTAATGAAAGCATAACCAATTTCATCTTTTAAAGGCATAAAAAAGTGTAATGACTGTGTGCCTTTCACCGTTTTCGATTGAGAATATCGTACGTCTAACACATTTTTTTTTATTAAATAATTGTCATTAGCTATAAAAGTAAAGTCAACGCTTGTAAAATTTTTCGTTCCCCTGGAAAACAAATCTTGTGGTTTCAGTATATGCTCTTTATTGTTCATTTGTAACGAAGCTCTAGCAGCATATCGTTTTAATGAATCCGCAAGACCATCGCATGGTCCTTTGCTATGGGCAGTTGCAAAAAAATGCCACTCAGCGTTGATTTCGAAGTCAGCATAATGATAACATAAGTTTGTAAATGCTTTCTTGTTTTTGAATTGTTGTGGAGCTCCATCAGAGAAGTAAAAAATCGTATTGATGACAGCAAACTTCTTTTTGAGAAAGGCATTCAATTGCTCTTGAAATAAATAAATTAAAACTGTGTCGTGCTTAAGACAATCTGAAATGACAACAAAGCTCAAATGCTTAATAGTATCATTTTCGTTATAATAAATCACCATTGGAAATATAGTAGCTTGATCATTATTCCAATGAAAGCCTTGAGCTGCTTCCTGCACAACGAGTGCATAATTTTCCGCAAAGTCAAATACTACGGCGAATTCCCCGCTCTTTAAATTTAGTTTTGTATTAGCAAAAAATCGACTTTGTGTTTTCGCAATAGAATCATGTTTCAAAAGCTTATCAAGTTGCGTCACTAAAGTCTCGATGAAGTCTTCGGAATCTGAAGTAACATTCACAATAGTACAACGGTCTGTTGATGTCCACATTTTATATTGGATTTCATTAACATCAGATTCATTAAACGACACACGAAAATAATCAGCGATTTCTTCATTACTTGGACAACTATTGCACATTCTGGAAAAGCACGATTCTTTTGGATTGTTACAAACTAATTGATTTAATAAATTTTTGTAAATTGGCTGAGATTCTACAACCCAATCGGTGTTTTTCGCAAATTTTGGAAAATTACATCCTAAATGGAATAAATGTAATAAGATTAATAACTAGTTTTAGTACAATTATAGAGAATGTCAAATACACAAGTACCTTCCAACATCAATTTTACATTTTGATGAATAGTACAAACACATACGACATGTGTACCACTACTTCCAGCAAGAATACAATAAGTAGGCCTCAAACTAGCGAATTTAGAAAATCCGATTGCCACTGAATTATATTGCGCTTTGAAGCTTTGGTACAATTCTTTTAAATTACAAAGAATCAACTTTTTTTGTACCCTAGTTCGATTTCCATCACAATCCTTCACAGATTTAAAATCTTTCATGCCCGCTAATTGTTTTGAGTTTTCTTCGCTTTCCTAAAAATCAATGACAAGTTTTTTTACATCTAACTTAAGCGGCTGATTGCCTGGAATTTTTTTGGGATTTAAAGTATCAGTAGTCATTCCATCAGAGTCTAAATCAACATTCTCAGATTCACTGATATCATTTTTAAGATTCAGTACCATTTTTCGAGAACAGTTAAATTCAGATGCTATACGACTGACTTCCCAACTGTCGGGTAAAATTGAAAGCAGCTTCTTTTTTATTGATCTGTAAAGCAAACGATCGATGGTATTAATATGAAAAAATGAAGATATTTTAAAATGATCGATTGTTAAAAAAATTTACTTGTCACTTTCAGCGTTATATAATTTCTTCACTTTAGCTATCATGGAACAACGATCTTGATTAATCTTTCTGTAGGTAGATTCAGGTACTATTCCAAATTGTGATTGGAACTTATTCTCTAGGGCAGCATAGCTCTCATCAAGTTTTTTTACTCCATAATTTTTTTCAGAATATAACCTTAAATTAAACGCATAAAAAAATAATTAAGTAAGTTTTCACTCAGTAAATGAAAAACTTAATCAATAGAAAATTTTTACCTGTCTTTTTCAATAAGAGGAATTTTCAAAAATCGCTCTTAAGAATGATTATTGTTATCACATAGATTGTCGCTAAAATTACTGACAGTTCGAGATAAACTGCTTCCTTGAGTACAAATTTCAGCTGATATACTCAGACTTTCAACACTAATTTGACTTGAAATAATTTCCTCTTCCTCTGATGCCGGCGGAATATATTCTTTGATACGGAATCGACAACGCACAAATAACATTGAAGTGTCATCTAAGTCAGGAAATTTCCAACGATCTTCGTCGGGAAATTTTCTTAAATTTTTAACTCCTTTTTTAACTAAAATTTTCGTTTAATTAGATGTCAAAAGTCAATATTAAACACAAGGCCATTAATTTAATTGGTTCTACGTAGAGGTTATACATAAGAGGTCAAGTGCACTGTATTAGTTACTTACGTGACTCATTGAATGGATGACAACAATTTACTGTCGTATACGTTTACTCATGGCGATGAAATATCGAAGTAACGCAATAATTATTACTTAAAAACTTGAGCAATTATATTTTTGTTAAGAACAAACGATCCGAAAAGAAATCGCTCAAGAAAAAATCACAAAATGAAAGTAAATAGAGGGAGTTGTGAGCGCCATCTGCATGATAAGTGACGAAGTATAGACTCATCTTTTAAACAGGTGGTTCAAAATTTCTGAGTACTATAATTTTAGTATTAAAGAGAAAATTATATTACTATTCTGAATTATATTACTGCATAGTGAATCTAACATTTAATTTAATTGTGACGAAACAAAAAATATGCACATCGGCAAAACGCTATATTTTGTGTAAAAAAACTCTCAGCTTTCAGAAAAAAAATTCAAATTTGAAGAATTTTGGGCTGCACACCGAAAAAAATCAATTTTTCCACTTTAATTCGATTTTTAAGGGTCTTCTGATGAGTTTATGAAAAAATCAATATTTTCATTCAAAAGCTGAGAATTTTTCCTACAAAATACAATGTTTGTCAATTTTGTTTAAAAATGTTTTTCATATCAGAAAAATTGACGAAAAAGTTGAAAAAAAATTTTTTCCAAAATTTCAAAAAATCATAACTTCAAGACCGCTGCGTATTAAGAGCTAAGACTCTCAGGGAATTTTCGTCTTATGATATAGAACACCTCCATAAATTTTAAACATAATCCACAAGGGTCGCCCCGTAAACATGTTCTTATTTGGTGGAATGACCCATATATATTGTAACAAGAAAATAAATTTCAACTGACGGTGGAGAAGTCAGTTGTCATTTATCCTTGTCCACGTCACCCGACAATTGAATAAAAATACTAAATAAACAAAAAAAATGACTTGGGAGGTAACTCTTAGCCTCCTAAGAAACCCGCAGCTTTTTTTAAGGCTGGGTTAGTGCACGATTTTGGACGCCAGCTATTCTTTGCCAGGAAATAGCAAACCTTAGATTCTCAAGGGCCGATCTGCAGGTATTCAAGGGAAAGATAAATGTACTAATATCAGGAAAGAAACGAGGAAGTGCTTTACGTGAATCAAATTATTTATAAATCAGCAAATATTAATAACAAAACAAATAAACTATTTATTCAAAAAAACCAGAAATTACTTAAAACTATGTCCAGAGCCGAATTCCTTAGCCGGGTCGACTATATAACATCAATAATAATAATTTTGCCGCGTACAATTATTAATTATTAATTTAAATTCTGAGTTGACCGTTTATTTACGACGACGTTGATTATAAACTAAATTATGTCTAAATGATACTAACTGAGATATACTCGAATTCCCCAGTCGGGTTATCTCGACGAAATATAATTATAAAATTAAATAAATTAATACTGGCTGACTCGAATAATTAATAGCGATGTTTAATAACAAACTATCCAACAGGAGACAATGCGGTGCGTGGTTAACTATATGGCTCAACTTGTGAGTACTCACCAAACAAAGGAAACTGGAACGAAGGTGCCAGATCCACACTCCTTACGCTCTGCGGACTACCGCGTGTCTCCCGATTTTTATTTTACCGAAAACTACGAGACTTCGTGTCCGATCACGAGGGCCTCTCAAGTCATTTACCAAAATCACTAGCCCCTGTGCTCGCAATTGATACTTTAGGGAATGACCCGTGCGAGCAAGGGCTATGACATATTACCAATAATCAATATATAATGGAACATTAAAATTATTAATAATCCAATACAATTTTCTGAAATAAATGTCAAATTAATACTTAAGAACTTATAATAATAGTATATAAATTGTCAAATATAAATAATAATGAATGATATACAGTATATGAATTAATAAAATTAATACAAAAATATTAAAAATATGAGACACACCGAGTGTGGATCTGTTGCCAACTCTAGGCGCAGAGAGGGATGCACACAGAAATAAAATTCGTGTGACAATATTTATATTGATAATTAATAATTAATAAATTGGATTGAAAATTTTTTTCACTACGAATCGATCATGTATACGATTTGCATTACTTGTAGTTATAACAAATTTTGCTCTTCAAGTAAGTCTCTTAGGCAGACAGGTAGTGAATTAGTCTTTCGAGCGTCAGGTCTACGGTTCGATTCCCACTCACGCTGATTTTTTTTTTCCTATGGAAATAATTATGTATAATTATACCTAATTTAATATGATCATACATAATTATATAGGGCCATTTATCATATACAGGGTGTCCCAGAAGTAACGGACGCCATTGTAGCATCTGATGAAAAAAATAATTCTGAGACGAAAAGTTCTTAGCCATTTTTAATTAGACGCATAGATAATTGATTATTAATTAAAATGACGTCTCCTTATGTGTTAGAAAGAGAGCGCCAGTGTCCAGTAAAGTATGTGTCAAAAAAAGACACAATTAACTGTATGACTAACTAGCTACTATAGCTAATATAGCTAACGTAGTCACACACATTTACTTACACATTCACACGCGTCTTCGTTTGGAACGCACTTGACTGGACACTAGTGCTCTCTCTCTTTCTCTAACGCATAAAAGGATGTTATATTAATTAATAATTAATTATCTATGCGTCTGATTAAAAAATGGCTAAGGACTTTTCGTCTCAGAATTATTTTTTTTTATCAGATGCTACAATGGCGTCCGTTACTTTTGGGACACTCTGTATAGTCATATAATATAATTATATATAATTTTTTTATCCGGGCGGGCATATAGTCTGATATACTTATATCAAAGTATATATAGTTTGATATGGTCAATTTCCATATCAGGCCTGATATAGTTTGATCAGAAAATTTTTTCACGGGTTACGATCGATTATATAAAAACTTTTTCAGCATCTGTGTCAAAAAACCATTATTTCTCAGATGGAGCTCCACAACAGTTTAAAAATTATAAAACCTTTATTAATTTGTATTACCGTGAGCAAGACTATGGAATAAAAGCAGAGTGGAACTTTTTTGCTACTGCACATGGCAAAGGGCCTTATGATGTCATGGGTGACATTGTAAGACGTATGGCTGCTAGAGCAAGTCTCCAGTTACCTTTAGATCAATAAATAACGATGACACAACACTTTTATGATTGGGCTTCCCAACTGAACCATTTACCAAATATAAAAGTTAGATTTTCGTCTAAAATTGACTATAAAGTGATGGAAAAAAAATTGTTAAATCGTTTTAGTAGTACAAAACCAGTACCTAACACATAAAAAATTTATTTTGCTGTACCAAATACCGATAAAACCATTAGTGTCAAAACATTTTCTAAATCAACAGAATCAACTACGCACAAAGTAATAAAAATGATAAGAAATAAAGGAACAAAACGATCAATGGAGTAAAATGTATAAAATGTAAGAATAATTTATCTTTAGATAAATTTTAAATAAAATCAAAAGTGTCCTATTAAACGAAAATCCAATTTTTCGATTAAAAATGTTCCAGACTTGGTTATGAGTGGTGGTGCTGAAGACGTCGTGGATAGTGATAATCACGATCCGTTTTATTCTTGTTAGCACACTTTACTTCATTATTATATTTCGTAATTAAATGAGCATGATTGGACATTAACTTTTGGATTTTTTAAGCTTTTTTTACTCATTATTTGGAAAGGAAATTAATAAATTGCTGTTAACCTCAATAATACCATAGAAATTGGAAATTAAACTATTATATTATTTAGACAGAAAAAAAAATGTCAATATTCGCAGCAAACTCGAAATTAATTGCATACAATCTCAGTTGCATCGAGCTAACTATCGACTAAAGATATTGTCTAGATATGCTCCTGATCCTGAAAATTACAATCCTACTTAGTTCTTTCACGTAGCAAATTTTAAGAGGATTTGAAAGCTGTTCAGTCTTTATGAGATTGCAATCAAACAAAGAGACAAGAGTTATTAGAGACTGAATTGCCTAGAATATCGTTTTATTATTTCCCTATTATTTTCCTATCTACTTACCTGAACGTATTTAGGTAATATCCATTAATCGAACCATATAATCCTTCAGAATCTCCAACTGGGTATTTGTAAAGTGTACAGTCAGGCAAGCAAGAACACACTTCAGAATTATTTCGGTTTGTATACTTAAGTGACTCAAAAATCGTATCACTGTCGTTCTTTCGGAAGAAATCACGAAACCAAGCTGTAAAAATTTATAGTTCTTAGTCTCTTGTCGTTACTTCAAAGAAAACAAGTAAAAAAGTAATACACTTCTCACAAAAATGAAGGGAGCAAAAAAAAAAAAAGTGCGTGCGTACAAAGTACACATGTCAGAAGTGAAACTTCTTTCGCGAACTAATTTATCAGTCTTGTCTATATTTATACAAATCTAAAACTTTAATTTTCCGAGACTTAAAGGAAGGGAAAAAGGAAGATATGTTAGGAATTTAATTGTCATTAAAATATTAAAAGTGTTAAAAATTAATATAAATTATAAATTTAGTTTGTGGATATTTGAACCCATTATATACAGCCATTACTGGAATGTTATTTTTGTTTAATGCGTTAAGACATGTGTTGCATAAAGCAATTTTGTCGTTTGACACATGAGGAAGAATTATATTTAATATCTCTTTGTGGTGAATAGATGCAGATTTTAAATCTTCTTCAAACCACAATCTATCACATACTGAGCAAACATGCCCAAACGAGTTATTGATAAATTTTTCCTTAAATTCCTTGTGAGCATTTTGATGTCTGTGAAAAGTAGAATAAGGTACACGTAAATCACACGGGTCAACATGAAATTTGACTTTGATTGCAAAGCATTGAATTTCGGTAGTTTAGGTTGTAATAAGACGGAAAAAAAATATATGGCATGAAAAACTTTGCTTTTGTGCTTAGAAGACTGATTGAACGAAATTTTTAAAAATCTCGGATTTTAATTTTTGATTGAAAATAAAACTATTGAAATAAAAATGTTTATTATTTTTATTAAGTTTTACTATCAAATTAGCTTACAGAAAAGTGGAAAATAACTTAAAAGTGCACACTTTTACTTTTTCTTTTATGTTCATAGCTACTTTCTCTCAATAAACCCCAAATATAGTCGCCCATCATGTTTTCATTGTATTGGCCTTGATAGCGTTGTTCAAAATTCATGATGTCCTGATGGAAACGTTCTCCTTGCTCTTCGGAATAGGCTCCCATATTGTTTTTAAATTTATCCAAATGAGCATGCAGCATATGTACTTTTAATGACATCCTGCAGCCCATGGCCTTAAAATTTGTAAGCATATCCTCAACCAACTTTTCGTAGTTTTCAGCTTTATTATTTCCTAAAAATCCAGAAACTACTGCTTTAAAACTGTTCCAACTTGCTTTTTGAGTACGATTCAGCAACGTTGGAAATTTTTCATCGGCGAAAATCTGTCTTATTTGCGGACCAACAAAAACCCCAGCTTTAACCTTTGCTTCCGATAACTTCGGAAAAAATTTTTTTAAGTATCCAAAAGCTTCTGAAGTTTCATCCAGTTTTTTAACAAATTGTTTCATCAACCCTAACTTAATGTGCAAAGGCGGCATTAACACTTTTTCCGCTTCAACAATCGGCTCAAATTTGACGTTCTGTTTTCCGACACACAATTCTGTTCTTACAGGCCATGACCGTTGAATATAGTGTTTAGAATCCGCTCTGCTATCCCACAAGCACAAATAACACGGATACTTTGTATATCCACCCTGTAGCCCCATTAAAAATCCCACCATTTTAAAATCTCCAATCAGCTCCCAGTTATACTCACGATACTTTACAGATTCAAGCAAAATTTTGACACTTTCATAATTTTCTTTAAGATGTACTGAGTGAGCGATTGGAAGAGACGGAAATTTATTTCCGTTGTGCAATAGAACTGTTTTTAAACTTTTTGTAGAGCTGTCAATGAATAAACGCCATTCGCTAGGGACACAGGATATGCCAATTGCTTCAAACATACCTTTAATGTCATTACAAAAACAAAGTCCATCTTCCTTCGTGAAAAACGTTGCAAACATTTCATGCCTAGTCCGCTGATCCGTGATCTTAACATCATCAAGCAAATTCCACTGTTTTAACCGAGAGCCTAGAAGCTCTGCTTTATTTTTTGGCAAATTTAAATCTCTAATTAGATCGTTAAAATCTTCTGAAGTAATGAGATAGTGTTTTGGTTGTTCAGGTGTAGGCAAAAACTCCTTATTGGAATTACTTTTATAAGAACTAAAAGATGAGCTACTTTTCTGCGATAATTTTTTTGGTGGCTCAGGTACTGGTCGTGTCAGGTCGTGAGCAATTGGAGCAGAAGAAGATTCGAGGTCAGGATATTCAATAGGTTTTGTATTTTTACCTCTACGTCTTTTACTCGGATTCACCATACAAAAGTAGCAGTCAGTAATATGGTCTTTTGGTTCTCGCCAAATCCTTGGTATTGCAAATTTCATAGACCTTTTCTCACCTCGATACCAACCTAAAAATATAAAAATAAAAATTAATATGTCTATTATTTTGGATTCATCGCTTAATTAAATAAAAATTGCTTACCTTCCAAACACCTTTTACAATAACTACAAGCAACATGTGGAGCCCATGGCTTATCTTGATTCCGTACAGGACAGTCAAAATATGCTTCATAGGCTTCACAGAGAACGTGAGATGTCTTTAGTTCATATTTCACGTCTCGAACTTTAATAAATTGACCACATATAAAACAAAATGCATCAGCATCGTATTTGCACTTTCGTGACGACATTTTAAGTTATTCTGGGCTTGTAAATAACACCTGATGGTTGTTTATCGCTCGGGTGCCATCTAGCGGCACAGTGTAAACGTTAATACCCCACTCTCACCGCGCGGTCTTTTTAAAAATATTAAAATCAATTAAAATTTATGAAAAAATTGAAAAATGAGTATTATTATTATAACTATCACAAAAGCAAACTTTATACCGAAAAAAGGTATTTTCTTTTCGTTTTTGTGCATAACTAACTGGAAAATAATAGTTTAAACTTTAGGACAAAGAACGAAAATTTTTTTGTAGAGTCGTGTAATGGCTTAGCTATTTTTGTAAAATCTTTTATGAAACGTCGATAATAACCAGCAAGTCCGAGAAATTCTCGTACTTGTGTGGTACTAATGGGTCTTTTGTATTCTTTAATTGCTCTAATTTTCTCGGGGTCAGGTTTGACACCGTCGGCAGAAATGAGATGACCTAGATAAATTACTTCTTTTCTTAGAAATTCGCATTTATCGGGTTGAAAACTTAAATTGGCTTTACGTAAACGTTCTGCTAATCTTTCGTATTTAGAAGTGTGCTCTTCAAGAGAACGAGCATAAATAACTATATTATCTAAATAAACAAATAAATCTACGCCTTGTAAACCGCGTAATACTAAATCCATTAATATTTGAAATGTTGCAGGTGCATTTTTAAGTCCAAATGGCATTCTGTTAAAGTGATAATGACCACGAGGAGTTGTAAATGCAGTTTTATGTTTATCTTTTTCATCTAGTTTTATCTGATAAAAACCTGATTTTAGGTCAAAAATTGAAAAATAAATTGCACTGCCTAATTGATCAAGTATATCATTAATTAGGGGCAATGGATATGCATCGCCAATAGTTTTCTCATTTAATTTACGATAATCAATTACTAGTCTGTATTTTATTCTGCCTTGAGAGTCTTTTTTCTTAGGTATGATAAATAAAGGTGAATTGTATGGAGAGGTAGATGGTTCGATAACATCCATTGACAGAAGTTCAGTAATTTGTCTTTCGATTTCCTTTCTATGTGAAGAAGGATGCTTATATTGTCTAGTGTTTACCGGCATATCGTCTTTAGTAGGTATGATATGTGAAGCTACTGATGTTGCTTGCAAATTTTCTCCCGGAATGCTAAAGAGGTCAGCATATTTTTCAATTAATGAAATTATTTCTTTACGCTCTTCGTCATTCAAATGTTCTAAACGCAAGAGACTTAATACATTATCAACGCGATTTTCCCGGGCCCTGGTACTTTTATTATCTTGTTGATCTGTTTCATCTTGCGATAAGCAAGTGCTACCTTCTTCACTTGTTTCAAAGGATACAAGGAGATTATTGGCACTTTTACTTTGACACTTTTACTAACAGTATTTATTGCATACAAATGAGCTATACCATTACGATTACTAACTATTGATTCACCAGCAAAAATACCGTCATCTAAATCTATACGAGGCACGTATCCTTCATTAAGATCGTTATCTACTCAAACAAACATTGCTGTTTTAGTTCAAGGTTTTAAGACAAAATACTGTCCTTCTGTTAATGAGATTTCTGTTATTTAATTTTGTGAAAGTTACTGTATTTTGAACCAAATCGATTATGCCGCCTTCTTCGCGTAAAAATTCCATACCGAGTATGCCTGTGTTATCTAAAGGAAAGTCATCTGAGATTACATGAAAATATGTGTTTTTATTAAAAATTTGCATTTGTATTCTACCGAGTGTAATTGCTTCTGAAACTCCGTTTAAATTATAACAAAATGAATCATCGATTAAATTTTTATTTTTGACTTCGCTATATTTGATTAATTATAAAATTAAGTTTAAATTACACCCAGTATCTAATAAAATTTTTCCGTAACTTGAAATTATGTCTTTTGATTTGATCATAATGGATGTAGTCTTGTAATTCGATGACATTGCGCCTACGAAAGATGTTTTTGAAGGTTTTCTTATTTTTAATTCTGGTTCTGGCACTCCTGGGGCAACGCGTTTCCCCCTGTTGTGCCTGGAGGGGAAAACGTTTGTCCGTTTCCCTGATTTGCTTGTGCCGCTTGAAGTCCAGCTTGTTTACCTAAGTCGAAACTTCTCTTACGACATGCTTTTTCTACGTGTCCGAAATTTTTACAGTAATTACATTGCGTTTGACTACTATTATTATTATTATTATTTTTATTGTAATTACCGTTGGAGTTAGAATTGATTTTATTATTATTTCTGTTGTAGTTATTATTATTGTTATTTCTGTTGTAGTTATTATTGTTATTATTATTGTTACTGTTATTTTCAGAATTTTCATTCTTTAAGTATCTACAATCTTCTCTATTATGATTATTTCTCTTACAAAAATCGCAATATTTATTTGTCCCGTTTGAATTTGTTTGGGAATTTCGGTGATTATTTTGTGAATTGTTTGTTGGATCTGTAGTTTGATTATTTTGTATGGCGTGACAGTCTGTATTGTTAAATGTTTTAAACATGTTATTTATGTTACTCATTGATTCTAATGTCTTTTCTGTATCTGATGCTGCTTTATCAGCGGTCTGAAGGTCTACGTACTCTGCTTGACGCAGGTATATTGCTATCTGTGGGAATAATCTGGTTAAAAAGGTTTGAATTGCCATTTCTGAGGCTAATATTTTCTTTTCATTTTTATTTATGCCTGCTGAATCGTCTATTTCTGCTAATGTTTTTCTTAAATGTTCATCTACTCTAAAATGAAAATCCATAACGCGTTCGTTAGGTTTTTGTTTAAATTGATTAAATTCGTTTAGCTAAACAGAAACTTGTTTGCTACGTCGATAATTTAAATTTAGGAACGTAATTAATTGATCTACTGTATTTATTTCTGCGTTTAATAGTCTAACTAAAGGTCCGCCTTTACATTTTGAAATTAATAAGCTAACTAATACTTTTTCATCTACTTCGCGAATATAAGCTTTCGCGTCTCTACATACTTTTGTAAATGATTTTACTGGAATTGTTGATCCGTCAAATTCGAGAATTGTTTTAAGGAAATAATCGAATTTATTTAAATTTAGGGTACCGTTATTTTGAAAAATGTGAGGGTTAGCTATTTGTTGATTTGGATTTTGTGCGTTTAAATTATTTTGAAAAGTTCTTAAATTATCATTAATTAATTGTTGACAATTTCTTTCAAAATTATTTTTCATTTCTTCTCTTTCTGTTAATAATTCTTGAATTTGTTGTTCAAGGGTCTGTATTTTACCCGTAGTTTCTGCTATAGTTATTTCCATAGCTTCGGTATCGTTAGTCATTTTGAAAAATTTAAAAAAAATTTACGAGAGGGAAAGAGAAAAGAAAATTTTGAACGATAATCGAGTAAAAAAAATTTTAAAATAAAAATAATACTTTTGATTTGACGAGAAACAAATATTCAGAAAAATAAATGACTTACTACTTAGAAGTAATCATCTATTGAAGTTCTCGTCTATGGTCGGGCTGATGGTTGTCGGCTTATCTTCTGTGTCTTTGGGCGTTGGCTGTTGTCGATGTTGTCCTAGGTCAGGGCTGCACTGTGATGTTGATGGCTTCTTCTCGATGTTTTATTTATGTTTGATGTATTTTGTTGCACTTTTTATGTTATTTTATCGTTTTTATGTGTTTGCGATACAAAAAATTTTGTTAATTTATTAAAAATTTTGTTAATTCATTTTTCTTTAAACTTTTTAATTTTTAATTTTGAACTGCTCTTCTTTTTAATTCCAAAAAAAATTTTGAGTTTTTGGAATGAAACCAATGTTTAATTAATTTTTGAGTTAAGTGTATTTAAAAAAAAATTTTGCTATTTTCGAGTCTTTTTATAAGCACTTGTTTTCACTTTTTGTAGATTACTCACT
This sequence comes from Cotesia glomerata, assembly GCF_020080835.1. NCBI lineage: Eukaryota > Metazoa > Arthropoda > Insecta > Hymenoptera > Braconidae > Cotesia > Cotesia glomerata. The sequence continues at coordinate 5,174,766 of NC_058167.1, read as the reverse complement.
CGTTTGAGAAAAAAAATGTTCTGATTTTTATGACGTGTTCGATGGAGATCTCTGGATGATGTTGAGTTGATTTTTCCGCAAAGGAAAAAAAATTTTCGCCAGTTTCTTCGGAGCGTGTTCGAATCCGTTCGCTGCCACCAATTTATTAGTTGTTACGTTCCGGTTACCTTACAGGTTTGTAAGTAACCAGTAGAACAACTAGAGCTGGAGATAAAGATGTTACGACCTCCAGAGAAGTAAGTAGAGGTTCTCGAATTAACTCCGAAATAACTAACTTCGGTGAATTTAATTAACAAATAACTTTATTTAACTATTTAAAATACACTTTGAATTTATATGATTTGACAACTGCCGTAAAGTACGTAATGGTATTTTGTAATTGGAATTAATAGTCTCACGACAAGTGTTAACTATAAAGAGTCTAAAGTTCGTAACTTTAAGATCAAGAAGAGCCCCGAACTACCCGTGCACCCTGCTTATATCACCTCGTCCAAGGGCCGCGCCCTAGGAAGAGTAGGGTTGCGTATCGGGCCCCGAATATCCTGTTCTCCTGAGTTGATGCGCGTGGCATTTTCGAGGCCCACTCGGATGACCAGCGCTGACTCAACTCCAGAGTCCAGGACACGCAAGCGTTCGTTATCGTTTGTTTATTTAGAACATTCCTCGAATCTTCTCGAATAAACCTGGTGTACTCAACGCTAGTTGTCTTACAATGAATCATTCTAGTTTTTCCATTAACATTCTTCGAGAGAAAATGTTAATGTAAACTTAAAAATATTCTGTTTACTCAGGTGTTGGCTGAGTTTCACATTTTCTTATCATTTTTTATTTCTAATATTTTATGTTTAACATTTAACATTTGGAATTCTTTACTCATCATTTTACATTATTATTTATAAAAAATGAATATTTATGGAGCTATTGTATAATTATTAGAGTTTTAAATTAGCGCGCGTATTTACTATCAGAGACATCTGCGAATGCAGGTGGGGACGTAACAATGCGATAATGCTTTGTAATTTGTAGTAAGACAAAAATCGTTCGAGGATGTCGTTTCCTATAGTGTTGGTCATTAGGCAGGTAAGTTTTCTCACTTCAGGTATATCAATTGCTTCAATAGCTAAGGCTGACGGTTGCTCAGGCCATTTTTCCTCTCTCTCTTCTAACCATTTGGGTCCTTTTTTCCAAATAGTTTCTTTGACAAGAGTTTCGGGTGATATACCCCGAGATAATAGATCAGCTGGATTGTCGTGCGTGCGTACATGTCTTCAATTTTCTGGATGAGTTTTTGATTGAATATCTGATACTCGATTCGCGACGAATGTTTTAAGTAGATGAGGAGATTTACGAATCCAATGAAGCGTTATCATGGAATCCGTCCAAAATATTGTCTCTTGTATTGGAATGACGATAGATGATTTAATTTTTGAAAATAAATCGACTAATAATAAGGCTGCATATAACTCTAATTTCGGAATAGTTTGTATAGTTTTGATAGGTGCAACTCTTGATTTTTCACAGAACAGAGCTATTTTTACCTTTCCATTTATATCAGTCGATCTTAAGTATATACAAGCTCCATAAGCCTTCTCACTTGCATCGCAAAAACCATGTAGTTGTATATTCTTTGCATTTTTTTGAAGTACCATTCTGTCAAATGATATTTCATTTAATGATGATAGTTGATTGACAAATGAATCCCATTTTGATTGAATCTCTAATGGTACTGATTCATCCCAATCCAGTTTTAGTTTCCAAATTTCTTGCATCAATATGTTTATTGTAACTATAACCGGATTTAATAGACCTAACGGGTCAAATATTTTCGAAATTTCAGAAAAAATAAATCGTTTTGTCGCTGAAGATAGTCTGAAGATTGGTTTTACCGTATATATTATTTTGTCTTGTTTAGAATCCCAATACATGCCTAAAGTCTTGAGTGTCGTGTCGTTTTTATCTTGTAATTGTTTGTTTATACTACAGTCAGGTAATCCTTGTAGTACCTCGGGTGAGTTTGAGGCGCATTGTCTGAGGTTGAACCCACCGCATTTTAGAAGGGCAATAACTTCGTCTCTTAGTTTGACCGCTCCTACAATAGTGTCATCTCCGTCTATATAATCATCTACATATAGACGTCTTTTTAAACTGGCAGCTGCTCTCGGATATTGAAGTTTTGTATCTTCACACAGTTGATGAACAGATCTTATAGCAAGAAATGACGCGGGCCCGAGTCCAAATGTATCGGTTGTCAATTCGTAAGTTGAAATTTTTCCATCCTTGTCTCTCCATAATATACGTAAATATTTTCGATCGTCGACTCTTAATACTACCTGCCGAAACATTTTTTCAATGTCTCCGGTAACTAAATATTTAGGTATACGAAACCAGAGAACAAATGACAAAAGATCATCCTGTATTACAGGCCCTACTTCCAGTGCATCGTTGAGTGAAACTCCGGTACTCGATGCCGCAGAACCATCAAATACTACTCTTACTTTCGTTGTGTGACTTGAAGTTTTGATAACAGCATGATGAGGTAAAAAGAAACCATTTTCAGGCTCACCTTCGATTTTTACCATATGACCTAGTTCGATGTATTCATCCATGACTGCCTTGTATTGTTGAAAAAGATCGGGATCCTTATTTAATCGATTTTCCAATGCGATTAATCTTTTTAAAACCATTTTCCGCGAAGAACCTATCTGCTCTTTATTTTGATTAAATGGTAAAGCTACGACATATCTACCCTCTGCATTACGAGTGACATGTTTTTTGTAGTGTTCTTCACAGGCTTCCTCTCCCTTAGATAAATGTTTGTTGTTGTTGATTTCTTCGATTTCCCAGAATCTATCGATATCTTTTTGAATTTGAACCAAATTACATTTTGAAGAATTGTTGAATAATTCCGGTAATGTTCCTCCTACTATCCAACCGGCTAGGGTCTTTTGCAGGTATAGATGTGGTTGAGGAGATTGACATATCCTTATTTGACCGACGCATACTAATGATAAAGATATACCTGCACCGAGTAATAGTTGTACTGATGCGGGTTTATGAAATTCTGGATCTGCTAACTTGATATTCGGCGGAATTTTGATATTTTGACGATTGATTTGTTGATCAGGAGTTGATGTGATTGTAGGTACAATCAGAAAATCGATAGTTTTGTGATATTTTTTGTTAGTTGAATAGATAGTCGTAGTAATCCATTGATTAGCTACCGTAGATAGATCGTTTAATGCACCAATAGGTACGTGACACTTCTTCTTAGGTAAATTTAATAACGATGCAAGATCATTTGAGATAAAATTTGTTGAAGAATCTGTGTCAATTATTGCACGACAAAATATTTTAATTCTATTTTTGTCGAGTATATAGAAAGAAGCCGTTGGGATGATGTCGTTAGTTGGGGTATCTATGGTGAGGGACTTTGTTATACCTGCTTTTAGTCATTGATTGTTAGGTTCTGTAGATTCTTGGTGTACATGAAGATAAGTGTGATGTTTAAGGTGACAAACTCGACAATTACTTCCCCTGCAATCGTGATATGTATGACCTATTCCTAAGCAATTTTAGCATAAACCTAATGTTTTTACTAATTGATTTCTTTGTTCAGTAGTTTTCGCTATAAATGAATTACATTTATATATACTATGAAATTCGTGACATACTGGACACGGATATGCACTTTGTTGATGCGGTGTAGATACGAAGTTAGATGTAGAAGCGGTCGATTCTCGTGAGTGCTCATTGACATTTTTATCATCGTGATTATCATTAACAACGTTGCCACGAGAATGAGGGTTAGATTTATTATTATAATTTTTATTATTATTATTGTTGTTATTACGATTACCCTTATTATTATTTTTATTTTTAGTCAAAAGGAATTTCGATTGATGCTGATTTTGATTCTTTTGTTTTGATTCCGCAGAATAATCTGAGCAATTACCGCGTTTTTCCAAAAATTCAATTAGGGAAATGTAATTCGGCATTTTGTTGTTTGGTAAAGTACTCTCCCATTGAATTTTAGTATAAGGATTAATTTTAGATAGTAGGATATATAAAATACATCCGTTGCACTGTTTGATTGGTTCATCTAATGATTTAAGGGATCGCAAATGTTGTCTAAATGTATCGGTTAAATCATTCAATGCTTCTGATGCATCTTTTGCTAAGCGCGGTTAATCGTGTAATATCGACCAATGTTTCAGAATCGCTTTACGTGTATTGTCGTATTTTTTTTGTAAAAGATCCCAAGCTACTTCAAAATTTGTTTCACTTGTATCAATTGCTTCGATGACGCGAGCTGCTTTACCCGTTAAACAGCCTTGTAAATAAGTGATTTTATCTACTGGATCTACCGCACCATTATTTCCGATTATTGATATAAAAATACTTTGAAATGATTGCCATTTTTCAATACTTCCATCAAATTCGGGAATGGAAATTTCCGGTAGACGTATTTGCGATTTCGTGATTATGCCTTGACTTGAATTCGGCGTAGTTATAATTTGTTGATTGTTTCCAATAGTAACGGGTTTTTCCCGTTCAGTAATAAATTTACGAGCTGATGCAAGTGCCGTGTAGTAGTATTCTTCGATTTCAACTAATTCATTGTTATGGGTTTCAGTTTCATTTGGGTCAACTTCTAATATTTCATCATGCATATCGTATATTTCTTTAAACGTTGCAGTGAGAGCTTCTTCTCTAGTTTTAATTTGTTGAATATCTGTAGTATCGTTAACCGTATTCAAAAAATTACTTACGCGCGTGATTCTACTTTTAATAGTTCCGCGTTTACGTTTCAAGGTAGGAAGATCGTTGGCTTTTGGTGTCATATTGTCGTTTTTAGATTTAACTGGAGTGCGATGTAGCATTTATAGGAAATGTTGGAAATTGATGGAATTGGTGATAACTTAATGAGTCGTACCTTGATTGTTGGAAGTCGTTGGCCTTGTCCGAAGATGGATTGATAGTTTGTTGATTGAAGATGGATTGATGATTGTAGATCCGATCGTTGTTGATAGAAAATGAAGAATTTTGACTCTGATATTTTCAATGAACGTCTCAGGCGATGATATTACACTTTATACTTCACTTTATACTTTTTAACACTTTCTGTTGATAATGTTTGTAAACTTTTGTAATTATTGTAGATTTGTTAAATGGATTTTATTATTCCGGCTCGAGGGACCATGTTTATTTCCTAGCTACAATTTACTGGAGCGAGGATATTTCAATTAAATTGTTGATTTTAAACACACAAAAGTAAATTTTTACTCTTAACGATTTATTGATAAATACTTCTTAATAATGTAAAATTACATACTTTTTGATATGTTTAAATTAATTACTGATTAATAGAAAATTGATAAGTTGTCGATAGATATATAGATTGTCGATAGATAGTCGATGTATAGATAGATTGTCGATATATAGTCGATGAATAGATAGATGCAATTGTCTTGTAAGTAGATGATTGACTGAAGAATTTTGTTTGAAGTGATACAGCCAGAGGTTACAGTTTGAGGCAATGAGAAAAGGGTCGATAGGTGTGGTAACGTTATTTGTGCAAAATTATTGGTAGATGAAAATTGTAGGCGTAAAGAAATAATTTGAAGGTAGAGAGAGTAAGTTAGAGAAGAGCTGTTATACACATGGTTGACAGAAAAATTTTCTCACAGATTAGAAAAATTATTCGTCGTCAGATGCAATAAAAAGATAATAAAAAATAAACTCAAGGGTACTCAATCCCTAAATTTACAATAGTATTTAAAATTTTAGACTGAAAGGTTTAGCTTTATATGAGGTACAGCAAATTCTAAAGAGAAAACTATTTAAAAGAATATTCAATAGCTTAAAGAAAAGAAAATAGGCTTATGACCATAAACGGCCTAAAATTATTTTCTAATGCTAAAGTTTTTCTAATAATAAAAGTTTTAGTTAACAAATGTTCTTATAAATAAAATATGTTTAACAACTAACAAATTATTTTTACTGCTAGAGGAAACAGCCATAATCTGCTGAAATTGTCCAAATTGGGTCTTTTTATTTTAATTCGGTATTTTTTGATAAATTTTCATGAGATCTCGACGTTTTGAGGTCCTAGGAAGCTTCCCTAAATATTCCCGCGGTGATGTATGTATGTATGTATGCATGTATGTATGGATGTATGTGTGTGTGTGTGTGTGTGAGTGTGTGTGTGTATGTATATCTCTCATAACTTTTGAATGGATCATCCGATTCGATCGAAATAAGCGGCGTTCCAAAGAGTTTCATTGCCCTTAGAATTCTGATACTAGTTTACAGAATTTGAGTCGATGAATTTTGAGAAATCTCAAAAATAAAATTTCCGAAAATTCGTTTTTTTGAAATATCTTTTTAACGGTTAAACGAATCGATTCCAAAAACTAATCAGCTCTTAATCTCAAAAAACCACGTCGATTGCTACCAGCCCGGTCAGAATCGGTTGATTTGTTCATGAGATATCGTTGTTGAAAAAAATGTTTTTTTTTTTTAGAATTTCTATGAAATTTTTAATCTGACCAATTTGCCCTTAAATATTCTTAAAAGAACTAAAAAAAAATCGTTTAATTCATTAAGAGTTATTGCGGTTTGGAAATTCAAAAAATAGTGTTCTTTGAAACTCCTACAAGCCCTTTGAGCTCGAAGAGCTCAAAAGCACAGAACAGCTATTTATTTGAGCTCGAAGAGCTCAAAATAATACAAAAACTATATTTTTTAGTTCAAAGAGCTCAAAAAATAAGTGAATTGTTGAGCACTTAGGTATGGAGGTAGTGGGAAGTTGCAGGGATGGCCTTTAGGTTCAACCGTTTTCCTAATTTTTTTTGTTTTGAAATCAAAATTCGAATTTTTCAAAAAAACTCAAAAATATTACTCCCCAAAGTACAAATTTTAAGACAAATCTGGCAATGGGATAACAGTTCATTATAATTTTTTTTTAATTTTTGAATATAATAAATAATTATTTGAATTCTATTTTCTGCTTTAAATTTCTTGTGACTACCTCAGTAGATACAGATCAAGCATTAAAATCATAAGAAACACTTGAGCGACACTTACGCTACATCTGAGCAATATCGATGCAGTACTAAAGCGATATTTGGGCAAAACATACGCGACACCTGAGCGACACTTGAGTGATACCTATGCGGGACTGGAGCGACATTGCGGCGATACCTCAGACACTCACGCGACACCTGAGCAATACCTATGCTATACTCAAGTAATATTTAAACGACATTCGAGCAATATCAATACGATGCCTGGCAAGACTGAAGCGAGGTTTAAGACACATACGCGACATCTGAGCGACATACTTCAGTGATACGCGACACTTAATTCCTATGTGATACTCGAGTGACATTTGAGCGACACCTGAGCAATATATATCTGACTCAAGCGATATTTGAGCGGCACAAGCAACACGCGGTACTTGAGCGAAACCAATGCAGCACTAAATAATATATCTATACGACCTAAGCGATATTTGAGTGACATTCTAGCGACACTTGATCAACACTTACGTAAGATCTGAGCAATATCTGTGTGACACCCGCGAGATATCATAGCGACACATGAGTGACATGGTACATTTGAGCAATACCGATGTGGTACTAAAGCGACATTTCGGCGACACATACGCGACACCGGAGCAACACTTATGCGACACTTGAACGATACCAATGTGATACTAAAGCGACATTTCGGTGATACCTCAGTGACACTCACGCGAAACTTGAGACATACGTGTCCGACACTGAAGCGATATTTGAGCGACATTCAAGCGACACTAACGTGATGCCTGAGTAATACCTATGCAACATTCACGTGATATTTGAGCGACACATGAGCGATACGGTATACTTAAGCAATACTGATGCAGTACTAGAGCGACGAATACGCGACACTTTCGCGTCACTCGAACAATACCGATGCGACACCCAAGTGACATGCGGGACTTGAGCGATCCCGATGCAGCACTAAAGTAATATTCGTGCGACATACGTGACACCGGAGCGACACTTTTGCGATACTTAAATAATATATACCTATACGACCTAAACGATATTTGAGCAACATTTAAGCGAAACTTGAGCAACACTTACGTGACATCTGAACAATATTTGTTTGACACTCGCACGACATTGTATCAACACATGAGCGACACGGTATACTTGAGCAATACCTACACAGTACTAGAGCAACATATGGGTGACACAATCGTGACACCGAAGCGATACTTGAGTAATATCTATCCGACACTCTAGTGATGTTTGAGCGACATTAAAGCAACACTTGAGCGACACTTAGGTGACAGCTGAGCAGTACCTGTCCGATACTAAAGCGATACTTACGCGATGCCTGAGCAATTCTTATGCAATACTCACGAGATATATGGGTGACATGCTACACTTGAGCAATATTGATGCAGCACTAGAGCGACATTGGGGTGACACATATGCGACACCTGAACAATACCGAGTGATATTCCGGCGACACTTGGGTTAAGCAACATTTCAGCGACTCCCGAAAGACATTAGTGCAACACTAAACTGACACCTAAGGACCACACAATTACCAGCTATAAGTCAAGCCGTACCAGGTCTGCAGAAAAAATGGCAGAACAGAACTTTAAACTTGGTGAAACTCAACTTTTTGAACGAAATCATTGTCTAACTTTTTTTGGCTATCTGGGGTTAAAAATTAAAATATTATTTTATAGAGAACTTTATTTTTTATAATTTCCAGCTACAAATTAATCCTTAACGGGTCAGCAAAAAAAACAGTAGTGCCGAACCTCATTTTTTAGTAAATTACAAATCATTGAACAAGATTATTTTTAACTTTTTCTGTACTTAACTAGGCAGGAAAATCAATCAATACTTTTTGTAGAGAATATTCACTCCTATAATTACTGGTTTTTAGTTAAATCCTACCAGTAAATAGAAAAAAATGACAATACAGAACCTTATTTTTCAGTAACATCAATTTTTAGTCTGTTTTTCTCGTTGCGCTAAATCTGAGAAGAAAGTATCCCGGTACTTTTAGGTTGAGAAAATTTTCTTTTTTATTTCTAGTCAGGAGTTAATCATTCGATGCACCAAAGCAAGAAATCTAGAAATAAAAACTCTAGAACTGAAAACAACTCCATCGATGTGTTACTGGCGTAGGATACATTTTATTCAACCCACTAGCATTGTGTTCGAGCCGCCTACTTGTCAACTGTATTTTTTTAGTCCAGGACATGATAGTCAATATTGCCAAGTTAGGCAACCGAACTCACACTTTGCCTTTACAGACCATGCTACCACTTATTTTTACCTCAGGTCATTTTACCAACACAGAACATACTTCTCGGTCGCCACCCCTAAACCTTAAGAACTATTAAACTATTAAACCTTAGGAACTATTATCTGTAAAAATTCACATCCGATTTTTTTTGCCAAAACTTCTTTATTTTTCCGCGTTTAGGCGTTAAGGTTATGACACGGCCGGGTTTGAAGATCAAACAGCGGTAAATTTTTACTTTAACCTGACTTTTTTATCCATTTACTTTTTTTTTTTTTTTAAATTAATCATCTGATTTTAATTTTATTTTGCTCATAGCTACAGTCGAGTTCAGAAAACAAAAAAAAATCAATTTTATTTCAACCAATCAGATTATTTATCGTTTGACTCTTTTTAATAAAAATCAGATTCCTGGCCCTTAGTGTGGATCTGTTGCCAAAACTAGGCGCAGGGAGGAACGCACACGGGAATAAAATTCGTGTGACAACCATGACAAGCTCTTATCAGTTAAAAAGTACAATTTAAATAAAAAATTAAGTTTCAATTCCTGACATTTAAGCTTTTTCTATTGAAAGCCCAAAAAAAAGTTACAAGTCCTTCTCGGTCGAAAAGTACAATTTAAATAAAAAAAAAAAAAAAGCTATTCGACATCCGCCAAGATGGAAGGTAAATTTCATATAATCCATGATTCTAATTAAAATATTATAAATAATTAGAACTGATTTAGATGGCATTCAGCTTTTTACATTTTTGTTGTAATTACGGCTGCCCAATTTTAAAACACAGTAACTGCAAAATTTTTATACCTGATTTTTTCTAGTTGTTCAGTAAACAGGCCCAGCCGCGATGAAGTCGCCCCTGGAGGACTCCCAATTCACGAGCCGCACCTGTCAACCGCTAGTTCCCGCAAAAACTAACCGCCTGCACAAAGCTTAGATTGACTGTTCACGCCATGTCTCGACGGTGTGATTGGCTGATCGCTCCGCAGACATGCGCAATCAGCCTTCTTCACTAAGTCGACAAGGAAGAAGACGCATTATTATTATTATCTTTTGCATCCACGCTTTTGTTGCAACAAGTCGCCATTAATGTTACTTTACTTTCGCTTTTTGCTTACAAACCGCATTTTGCTTATTTAATAATTTAATTTGCTTAAATTAATTAGTATTAACCCGCTTTAGTTTGTTACAGATAAATTGTGTTATTTGTAAACATAATTCTCCGCTTTTCCAGTGTCGGCAGTGTGCTCAACCACGTGTCAACCGGCTTCGCTTTATTAATCACGCAGTGCTTTATTTATCCACTTTTATTTAAACAATCTGCTAAAATATTAAATAATTATTAAGTGTAATTTGTGTAAATAAATTTATAGTGTTCATTTTAATAATAATTTACGCGTTTTAATTGAAATATCCAGACAAAAACCTGATCCTCCACTTTCCGGCATTTTCAGCATTTTACACTAGTATTGATGCATTTTTTATAACTTTTAGACCTTAATTTCAAGTATTTTGGTGGGCAAACTTATTTTTAATAAGAAAAATTGAAAAAAATTTTTAAATGTTAGTTACTGTGTTTTGAAATTGAGCAGCCGATTAATAAAAGAGAAGTTCATAAGCATTAAAATGGGATGCAGAAAAACGATTTATTATTTCTCAATGAAAAGTTATTACCTATTAAAGTCAACAAACACGTGATTTTCACATTTTCGAAAATTTCAAATGGCTGCCATTTCTAAACTATTTGATGGATTCAGCTAATTTTTGAACTCATTCAAGCTAATTGTCGGTAGAATAAGTCTACCAAGTTTCATGAAGATTCATTAGGATTTGTGGGAGTTATCGTGTCCACGAGCCGCGCGTTATATTACATAAATAAATATATATATATATATAGGCAGATCTGTTAATTCTCGACGAAAGTGTGCGCACTTAGGTCAGCGATTATGATGCCGATTTTTTTTTCAAAAGTAGTCGATCTCAAAAAGAGACGATCCTGAAAATTTGGGCCCGATATAATCGAATCGGGTCGCTGGAGAATTTTTTGAATTTTTAAAAAAGTCGATTTTTATTATTAATTGTAAGTAATCAATATAATTAAAGTTTATTAATAATAATTTACATAAATGATTTGTAACAGGGTAAATTGCCCTTGATCGGTAAAACCGATCACACGTGTGCGAAGTAGTTAATCGACGCAGCACTGGCGCGTCTCGGTCTTCGGGACCCGACTAGAATTAAGAGGGGGAAATTTTGGGTTTCTTCGGAAGTGAAGCGGCAATAAAAAATCAGAAGTAGTGAAGTGCTGAAACCAATGACATCGCCAACTAAAGCAGCTAGGAAGGAAGCAAAATTCCAGAGTAGAGTTTTCTTCAGTATTAAGATTATTAAGGTATTGGAATTTTTGTTGAGCCTTGGGGCTTATACCCGGCTCACTGGTCGATCTACTTCTCAATTTTGATTTAATAAGTGGTAATTCAATTTGTTTAATAATATTTGTTAATAATAATTAATAATTTTAATCAATTTAATTTGTTAGCTTGTGAACAATTCCTCCTGGGGATTTTTCACCCGAGGAATGTTCTAGACCTCCTGGGTTTAGGTCGTGAGTGTCTAAATTGTTAATTCAGCTGGTTAATAATTAATAACATCCTAGATGGGCTACATTAAAATTCAGTTTTATTATTTAATTTATTTCTGAACACCGAGAAATAGTTCAATCAGCAACTCACGACTTGGTCAAACGTTGGTGCCCGAGGTCAAGCTAACTACGCAGTAACGAACAACGGCGTCTATTTTGAGCGCGCAAATTCCTTGAGAATTTTGTGACGCAGTAAATTTACAAAATTATTAGCTGGACTATTTTTATAAAATATAGCAGTTGAATTACCATTCAATTAATTATATATACTGATTTATATTTTATCATTTATTGAAAATTATTTAATTATTTATTGGAAACAATTTTAATTACCGGAAATTGATTCATTGAGAAAACTGCGACGCATTTAGTAATCGAACGTCGTGGATAATTTTCTGTAATTATTTTACACCGAGGCGAATTATTAATTATCCAATCGTCATTCTCAAATTACTAGAAAATAATTATTCCACGTGTTATTAATTATTGAGAATTAATTTACTAAATTTCGGAGCAGATAAGACTGATGTACCCGTAGATAAACTTTCGGCAAGTAATTTGTATATTGAGAAATTACTAATTAATTATCTAATTTAATTGCCAATTTATACTTGGGTTGTCTTATATATTGAAGTCATGTACTGGAAAATTGTCAATAATTTAATATCATTGTTCCGGTAGAAATTGTTATAAAACTATTTATTGTGTGGATTACGTCCGAGTAAAAATTTAGTTAATTTTATAAAGAATGTTCTTCGAAAGAATTTAAGTTAATGCACAGAGTTAAGCTCGTGTTGAATTTGGAATAAAAGAAGCGTCGGTTTTAAGCCGAAAATTTTAAGAAGTAAATTTATTAATCGTGAGGATAATTCATGAGTTTTATTGTAAGCTAATGACTGAACAATTTTAGTGAAAATTAACGTTGTAAATTTTGGAGTCTAATTTTTGTAAATCCGGAAATATGTTTTGCCGCCAAGGCAAAGGAGAGTTGGTCACCCTGACTCTCATGACTATACTAAACCCTAACTATACTCAAGACTTGACAAGAGTCATTTCTATGACTGTTTACTACGAACACGTCCAATAACACGTTTGTAATGGCTGCCGCACCTGCGCACCATGAGCTAGCGGGAAGAAGCCCGGCCGGCACGAAGCACGAGGCGCCAGACGCCATGTGCACAGTTCAGTTGTGTTTGGGACTTGTAACCGACACAATATACCCGCTAGCCTCACTAACACTGATCCTACTTTGTGCCTTTTTCTTTGTTCAATAATTTATATAACAGTACATTCGCTATTTGATTTCAATTCAATTCATTAAATTATTAATTTGTTGTTATTAATTGATCAGCATAAGTGATCTATTTATTACTGAAATAAGATAATTAATTATCAATCGATATTTATCATTATTATTATTACTATTATTATCATATAAATTTATCTCAAAATGACTAAGACAAAACCGACTTTAGAACAATCACGTGTTCTACTAACTACTAAAATTACCGCATTAGCCAATGAACTAAAAACAAATACCATGGACATTCAGACCGCTTCTCTACGCTTTCCTAAAATCGAAAAATTATTCGATCAGTACGATACAAATGTCGACGAATTAGAAATTAACACACCTGAAGACAAAGAAGTAGAACTCGCGGACGGAATTCGTAAAATTTATTACGAGCTTGCAGCTAAAATAAAGACTCCTAGTCAAGACATTCTTAACGCTACTATTCAATCTGCAATTAACGCTTCAACTCTCAATCGGACAACCGAAAATCAACGACTTGCTAAGCTCCCTACCACGGAATTACCAAAATTCGATGGTAACTTTGAAAATTGGCTTTCCTTTAAAAATACATTTAAGACACTTATCGACGGACGTAACGATTTAGATGATCTTAACAAGTTTTTATATCTTCGCGGATGTTTAACTGGTTCTGCTGCAAATAAGCTCGCGCTTTTTAGTGCAAGAGCAGAAAACTATACACGGGCTTGGGACCTTTTAACAGAAACTTATCAGAAAGAGCGCGCTCTAGTTTTTAAACATTATGATGCTCTTTTAAATCTTAATTCAATATCAATTCCGACTAATGAAAATCTTACTAAATTCATAGATGACGCTCGACAACACTTGAATGATTTAAAGTCATTAAAAGCAACACCAACTGACGCATTTATAGTAAGATTATTAGAATTTAAATTGCCAACGGAAATTAGAGATAAATGGGACGAATCGTATGAAGACGATAACACCCTCCCAACATTTGACGCATTTAGCAAATTTATAATAAAAACTGCTTTTCGACTCAGTACACGTAAACCTAACAAACAGCGTGACTCCGATAACTCTTTCAAAAGACGACGTAATGAACATTCGAGTAATAATTTCAAGAAACAAAAAACAGATACGCCAGTTCGAGCCTTAATGACGACAACAACGATTACCTGTCCAAACTGCAAACTGGCACATCCTCTATACAAATGTCCTCAATTCAATTCATTGACTGTTGACCAACGTGTTAAATTTGTTAAAACTTCCCGACTCTGCCCCAACTGTTTACGTGAACATAAAGGACCCTGTAATTCCACCCACTGCAAACGCTGTCGCAAATTTCACCACACTATGCTACATTATGAACGAAGCTCAAACCCTTATTCAAATCAGAATAAAAATGCAAAAACAAACACCAATACTACTGAATCAACTGCAGTCACACCGGCTGTAAGGGGATCTACTTCATGACTACCTGTGTACAACCTAACCACAATACTCAGAACACCAAGGTCTCAATTAATGATGAGCGCTCTCATCCAGATGCGCGATTCTAATGGTAAATTCATTCAAGCTCCTTCTTTTCTTGATACTTGTGCTACTGCTAATTTCATTACAGAAAATTTAACAAATAGATTAAAATTACCTACACAAACTTGCTCTATTCCAATCGGTGCAGTTAATGGAATGCAGACTTTTTCTAAACATCTCATTCAAGTAGTATGCAAATCTTTAAACAATAAATTTCAAAAATCATTATCTTTTTTGACAGTTAATAAAATCACTGATCTGAGTCCTAACGAAGTATTTCCACGTGAAAAAATAGATATACCAGATAGCATAACCTTGGCTGATCCACTTTTTCATCTTCCGCGACCAGTAGATGTTCTCATTGGTTCCGGAACCACTTTAGCTTTGCTGTCAATTGGACAAATTGATCGCTCACATAAAGATTGTGATTTAATTATACAGAAAACATAGCTTGGTTGGGTTGTAGCGGGGGGAGTCAATGATGATAACAATACACAACCTGTATTATGTCAACTCTTAGATTTGTCAAATCAGTTAACTCGTTTTTGGATAATAGAAGACGTTAGTCCTAAGGGATCTAGAACTTTAGATGATTTCCTTTGTGAAACACACTACCAACTTAACACTACCCGAGATGCAAGTGGGAGATATATTGTCAAATTACCCTTTAAAGTCGAGAATGTGGAATTTGGTAACTCTAAACAACAAGCTTATAAACGATTTCTCTCTTTACAGAGGAGATTAAACTTAGATCCGCAACTTAAGATTGAGTACAATAAAGTAATGCAGGAGTACATCGACCTTGGTCATATGGTACTCATATCACATGATCAAGAGCCGGGCTACTATTTACCACATCATCCCGTCATAAAAACATCTAGCACTACCACCAAGGTACGCGTTGTATTCGACGCATCAGCAAAATCTGATAAAGGTATCTCATTGAATGAGGTTCTGCTGACGGGGCCTACTGTACAAGATAACTTATTTACTATTTTATTACGTTTTCGTATCTATGTTTACGCCATGACTTCTGATATCGCTCAAATGTATAGACAAATCCGAGTCCATCCAGATCATCATAAATTTCAAAGAATTTTTCATTATCATAACGACGAAACTAGCACGTTTGAATTACAGAGAGTCACTTTTGGAGTATCTGCAGCTCCGTTTCTAGCCACACGTACAGTAAACCAATTAGCTGACGATGAACGTCATAACTTCCCAAATGCTTCGATTATACTAAAACGCGATTTATATGTTGATAATTTATTAACTGGGACTAATTCTTTACCTGAAATTTTGCAATTACGCGACGAAATAATTCAATTAGTAAGAAAGGGGGGTTTTGAACTCCGTCAGTGGGCCTCCAATCATAAACATGCACTAGACAACTTTGACCAAAGAACGCTTGACTTGGATTGTGCTATTAATGATGACCCTATTTCTAAAACTCTTGGTATTGTCTGGAACTCTTCAACTGATGAATTTATTTATACTGTCAATTCACTTAATTCTTTGAAAAAGATGACTAAAAGAACAATCTTATCTGATATCGCAAAAATTTTCGATCCACTCGGGATCTTAGGTCCAGTAGTACTTGCTGCTAAAGCGATGGTACAAGCATGTTGGAAGGTAAAGGTTCACTGGGATGAAACAGTACCACAAGAATTACACACTCGTTGGTGTAAATTTGCTGAACAACTACCTTTAATTAGAGAATTTGCTGTTGAACGTAACATTGTTATTCCCAATGCTAGTAATATCGAGATACACGGGTTTTGTGATGCTAGTAAAATAGGCTACGGAGCCTGCTTATATGTACGTTCAATGAATCAACAAGGTCAAGTAATTGTCAGATTAGCCTGCTCAAAATCTAGAGTCGCGCCAATTAAAGATGTAACCATACCTAAATTAGAACTATGTGGAGCACAATTACTTTCAAGATTATATAAAGAAGCACTTCCTGCACTTAATTTCACTTGTACTAAAGTAACATTTTGGTCAGATTCAACCATCGTCTTACAATGGCTTAAACGCTCGCCCCACACTCTTAAGGTTTTTGAATCAAATCGAGTCTCTGAAATACAATCTCTCGGGAATAACGTAGAATGGCGACATATTAGAACTAATGATAACCCTGCTGACTCTTTATCTCGAGGTCAATTACCCTCCGATTTTCTTAAAAATAAATTATGGTTTGAAGGTCCTACGTGGCTGACACAGGATCCCAACACCTGGCCTATTTTTATTCAGTCTGTTCCTTCAGAACTACCAGGTTTACGTAAAAACACCTGCTTATTGGCATCCACCAGTGACCTATTCCAACGCTTTTCATCGTATTCAACACTCATAAATTCATTTACATTCATTTTACGTATGCTCAAATCAAGTTCGTTTAAACATAAACCACTGAGTGTTGAAGAAAAATTAAAAACAGAAATTCGAATACTTACATTAATTCAACAAGAACAATACCATTGTGAAATAGAACAACTTAAAGAAACGGGAGACACAAAAAATCTAAGATTACGTTGTCTAAATCCCTTTATTGATCAAGATGGTTTATTACGAGTAGGTGGTCGTTTAAAACACGCCCCTATTTCATTTTCTACAAAACATCCCATTTTACTGCGTTCACGTCATTATGTTACAGACTTAATTATTAGAGAAACACATAAAAATGCATACCACTCTGGTATCCAAGCAACATTATCAAATTTACGTCATAAATTCTGGTTACTGGATGGAAAGGGCCAGATAAGGCGAGTTGTCAAAAGATGCGTGGAATGCATTAGACATCGTCCTGTAATTCTTCAAGGGAAGATGGCTAATCTACCCAGTGCCAGAGTCACAGAATCAGCCGCATTTTCCCATGTGGGAGTAGACTATTTTGGACCTTTATTCATAAAAGAACGAAAATTTAGAAATCGAAATAAGATTAAAGTCTATGGGTGCGTTTTTATTTGCATGGCCACGAAGGCAGTCCATCTTGAGATTGTTAGCGACCTGACCACTGATGGCTTCCTGGCAGCTTTCGGACGGTTCATTGGTCGCCGGGGGGTCCCGTCTCATGTTTATTCTGATAATGGTACCAACTTTGTAGGCGCTAATAACCAATTACAAGAACTTTATGCACTTTTTACATCTAAAACTCATCAAAATTTAGTCAATGATTATGCAGTTAGAAAAAATATTGTTTGGAAATTTAATCCACCACTATCACCGCATTTTGGGGGCATTTGGGAAGCGGCAGTAAAGTCTTTTAAACATCATTTTAAGAGGGTGGTGAAAGATCAACTTCTGACCTTTGAAGAGTTGAATTCTTTAGCTGTACAAATTGAAGCCATACTTAACTCTAGACCCTTATGCACGTTATCTAGTGATCCTAACGATCCTATCGCATTAACACCTGCTCATATTTTAATAGGGCGTCCTCTCACAATGCTGCCTGAATATGATTTTTCTGATGTTGCAGACAATCGTCTTAGCGTATGGCAATTCATCACTAAGGCACGACAAGACTTCTGGAAGCGCTGGTATTTGGAATACCTCCACGAGCTTCAAACTCGTCAAAAATGGCATTCTACTCAAGGAGAAATTAAACCTGACCAGATCGTACTGCTGATGGACAAAAATCAACCCTGTATGCGATGGGAATTGGGCGTAGTAGTCGAAATCCACCCTGGAGACGATGGAGTTACTCGGGTGGCATCTGTCCGAACAACACGAGGACTGTTCAAACGGAACATCACTCTATTATGTCCATTACCAATTAATGCCTAATCTTAACATTATGTAACAACTACTGTATTACACTACACACAACAGGTTGACGGTTGACCTCAACAACCTAACAGCGGCTGAGATCATCTCTCACCCCTATTGTGCGCCTAGTACAATTATTTATACTTACACACACACACAGTTTCACATCATACGCATCTGTATCTATCTTCGAGGAGTTTTTCTCTAGTCATTGCTAGAGTTTTCTCCCATTGGGGAACAAATTAGTTATAATTATTCACCCCAACATCGAGTGTTTTATTTTAAAATTAGAATTCCTGATCCTGATCCTAAATAATCAAGAAGAACAAAATAATTACGGAAACTCTCCTTCTTGGAGAGTTTGCGACAAAACAAAATAAAAGTAAAGCAGAGTCAGTTGTGTGTGTGAGCGGGATATGTGTGTGGAGACGCGTGGGTAATGTGTGTGTGAGATAGTACCGCTCAAGAGGCACGTTGAGCACGCTTGAGTCCATCTGACTCCGGGGCGGGAAATCCTAGAAGCCGTTGTATAGACGCCAAGTGGGGTACAGCGGTAGTAAGGTAGAACTACAGTATAGTCGCTCCATAAGAGGGTACTGTGGGATTAAGCAATTTTTTGTAAGCTCACGGGAGGACATCGGTCTACGTTCAGTCACTGAGTCGACTACTTTCGTGAGCCGAGTTAACGAGCCTTTGCATACGATTAGTTCCTTTGCGGGGTGACAAGGCGGTGGGGTCGTGGAGTTGAAGTTGACCTGAGGAGAGTAGTCATAAGTTGTAGTGTTAAGTTTAGTTGTAAGTGAGTTAGGTGTAAGTGAGTGAGAGTAAGTGCAAGTGCACAGTTGTTAAGGGGGTATTCTGGTCTAGAAGCCTAAATTTTAGGCACTTTTCAAACTAACATAAAAAAAAAATTAAGAACATTTTTAGTATCGGTTTTTTTATATGATGTTTATTAACGTTTCAAGAATATAAAAAAAAATTGAAAAAAAAAAAAAATGATAAATTGGACAAATTACAGGTCAGTGAAGTGGGGGCTACAAAAAAAACGGTGCACCTTGGTTGACATGATTCCAGCCCTTGTAGTGATCTGAAACAAAAAAATTTGAAAAATTCTCAATCTGTAAAGATGTCGCTATCGCGTTGACCTTAGTCAAGAAAAAAAAAAAAAATTTACAAAATGGCGTCGACATGAAATATCAATTTTTTTTTACCCCCTTTTTTTGACCTTTTCGAATTTTTTAAAAATACTCCAAATTGAAATTTTTTAAAATGCAAAGCAGACGCGATAGAGAGATATATAAAAAAGATTCCCACCAAATTTCAAAAGAATCGGTCGGGTAGAACTTGAGATATCATGTCAACCACTTCAAAAAAAGTAGTTTTGAGAAAAACGCGTTTAAAGTTTGAGAAACAATTATAGTAGAATAACTCGTATAATAACATTCAATACTCACTTTGGATTAATTGGCGATTCCAGATCCATACATTGGGCCTTCCTCAACTTCATATTCGATGTTTTGTGAAGTTCTTTCAGCTAATCGAGCTGTTCTGCCTTCTTTGGAAGCAGCAGTAGCTCGTAGCTCAGAGCGCTCAATCCGAACTTCGTTACGTCTGATAGCAAATGAATGAGCTTCAGTACCAACGGTGATGCCCATAAGTTCCATCATTTTTAAGATGGGTAAATAACCTTCATTAAAAATGGCAACAGCTAAATAATTCGCAATTTGAATTGTTTGAGATCCAGCGTGAATATGCTTGGGAGCAAAAGTCCATATTAATGAATTGAGCGATTCATTGTTATTTTGAGTTTCGGATCCCAAACATCGATGTAGTAAATCGCCTTGGCAACAGCCTTGGAAAAAACTAGATTTTACGACAGTATCGATAACTTTTTTACTGTATTTACCAATAAGGGTTGTAACGCCAAAAAGTGAAGTAAACCCTCGCTTCTTCCAGGTGCCATCTCCAGAAACCGTCAAGTGTTTTGGATTTTCATTAGGCTCAAATTCTGATAATAATTCTTGCTCTTCTTTTACAGCTTTTGATATTAGCTGATCGTAAATTGCACTTGCGGCTGTATGTAAATTATCAAGACAACTGTAGTAAGTACTGATACATAAACCTTTGCATATATCCATGACACTACAAAAAATATTTATTCCTTCTCTTCCTACTCCTAAAAGTCTCATAGCTTTAACAATCCGGCGATTAATTTCATAAGCTTTGTTCACCAACGGACATGATTGAATGTATCGAACATTTTCACAACTGCACTGTAATGTAATTTTAAATCCTAAACCGCGTGGTGCCGTTTGAGAAAATTTAATTTCTTCTTTGCAGGTAGCACACACAATTAAAGTTGAGAGAGTTTGAAAAACTGAGAAAAATTCCAGAAGACAGTACCCAAAATTTTTGTTAATAACTATTTCCTCATCTCCAAACTTTTTTAACTTTGCTGCGGAAGCACTCGTATAACTACAATCTTTTTCAGCGGTAAATTGATTTGATGAAAATCGTTTCTTCTTGTGCCTATCTGGACGACTACTGCTCCCCCGCGCACTTTTTCTATCCATTTTTAAGCAAATAAAAAAAAACAAAATTTATTATTTCACAAAACTATCCACAGAGCACTTGTCTACTTCGCTTCAAGATTGAAACTAAACTGAACAGATTAATAAATGATAAACAATATCAACATTATAACTTTCGCATTGAACAGTTCCTGGTATATTTAGTATGTATATTCCTAGTATATTAAGTATGTATAAAGGTATATATAGAAGTATAAAAATATATATTGAATATATATGAAGGCTTATGTCGAAAACAAAAGAGTTCTTGGAAAGAACGAGTGCTCAAGTCTTCCAGGAACTGCCACTGTTTATTGTGTGATTCGCGACGATCGGCCGGCTTAGATGCTGCGTCACAAAATCGACTGTATCTTCGAAAATAATTCGAATTTTGAAAAATCCATTGAAGGACATATTTTTAAGGGTCTAAACTTTGAAAATATGCAAAAAAAAAAGTCGATTTTTTCAAATTTCTAGACCAGAATACCCCCTTAATTTTGTTGTTGAATAAAAACCGGTTAATTTGTTAAATAAAAATTTATTCATTTTCAGAACAACCTTCCTCCACTCTCTCTCCCTGTAGATTATTAAGCTCAGCTCTGGTTTCCGGTTCCAGGAACCGCATTGAAAAATCCTGGTGGCGCCCTGGTAAATCTTAGAGTCATTTGTTAATATATTGTTGTTAGTTAAATTTAATCAGGGGCTAAAAGTGCGGGAAGTAAAGCACCCGTTATAGATTAATTACTATTAGAATAGTAAAAATTAATTTAAAAATAATTTATTGAATCAGAAGAGTTCAAACTGGCGTTTTAGCGCTGTCGATTGGTTGTCAATGTGAGATTCAACTTAAAAATTATGTACTAGTTATTAACACCCAATATTAAAATATTATAAAGCATACAATTCCTTTCGATTATTCAATTTTATAAATTTTTCATATATTGTTAATTAAAAAACAAAGATCATCTAATTAGATAAAGAAATTAATTTGAACTCGGCATTAAAAAAAATGCTTATTTAACCAAAGTCAAGAAAATAGACGCTCGTAAGCTAGTTTGATGAACTTGTGCTAACTTCATTTTTTTTAATAATTAATATTTAATATTTTGAACTGTTGCGTAAATACCAAATGTTCGCGCTAGAACACTTGGTAAATCCGCACTCTACTGCATCAGTGGTGCTGCGACTGACGCGCACCCTGATAGTCAACTCCCCAAGGCAAATAGACGGTTACGCGCCAACCGGCATAATTACTCTACACGCGGTGGCCAGCTACACGTACTCAGTACACATAAATTAATTCAGTGCATCTTTGTGCAATCCAACTCAACAAATCATCCAGGATAATTTTCCATCATCGGAAATTCAGGTACCAACTTTGTGTCTTTCATAATAATTGGTTAATAATAAATGTTGGTTAATAATAATAATTAAAAACGTAACCTTTCGATTGTTGTTATGCCGGTATCTCGGGATCATGTTTTACGTACTATATAAATTATTTTACATGTTCAATCAGCATTCACAAGGGATTAAATAATATTCAGTCTTAATGATATAATACCTGCATGGCTCATTAATTATAATTGTCGTCAGTTCAAGTCGTTGTCATACCTGGATGAGGTGATGTCACTGATCACCAGGTATGCAAATAATCTTATAATGTCTTGCTTTTATTCAAGCCTCTCTTGTGACTGCCGAGTTGAGTTCGCGTTCTGACTCTCTTCCGTGCTCTTCACTCGTATCATCGCTCGTACTAACTATTGTCGCGTCATTAATAATTTTTATTGTGATAAAATAATAAATCAACAAATTCATGCAATTAATTTTATCTGAGCTCGTATTCAGAATCTTGTTAAAATTGATTAACTCAACGCTCTTATTAAAACCTTAAATTGATATTTGTTTATGATGCCAACATATTGATAACTCGTCTTTATAATTATAATTACAGTATTTTCATATGCTTAATTTAATAATAATTCTCATATTACTTAATTAATAGTTCAAATAAATTAAGAAGTTAAATTTATAATAGTTATTAAGAGTCAAGTGTTCACTAATTTTAAAGTGTGATATTTTATATAATAAACGAGAAAACCACGAATAAGTGATTGTAATTTCTTTTCAACACCCAGATCCGGTACAAATAAATATTTAATGTTAAGTTATTTTACATGAACTAATAGTAATTTTTCAAAATTTTTTAATAAATTAGAATTTAATTTAGAATTTGATGAAAATTTATGTGACAGTTATTGTTATTACAGATAATTAAATATATTTAAAAATAATTTATATATACTCGACAATATAATTAATATAGTAACAAATTTCTATGCGAATTTTGACACAAGGGCCAATGCAATAGATAGATTGGTAATCGGAAAAATAAAAATTATAATAGTAATAATAATTTATTAAATCTTAAATAATATGAAATAATATGAATTTTTCGTAACTTCAAAATTTTTTCCAAGTCTATTTTTTCCGGGTCTATTTTTCTGGTCTATTTTTTCCGCGATTCAAATAGATTTTATGAAATCTACCGAAAATTGAGTTCCAATTCCTGACATTCCAACTTTTTCTATAAAGTGACTAGATTTAAATTAAGAATTATAGAGATGAATATCCTTTATCAAAAATTACTGAAATAATTTTGTCGTTTAATTAGCCCAAAAAAAGTTACAAGCCCTTCTCGGTCGAAAAGTACCATTTTAATAAAAAATTGAGTTTCAATTTCTGACATTACAGCCTTTTCTATAAAATGATTAAGTTTCAAATAGGAATCGTAGAGAAAAATTTTCTCTCCCAAAAAGTACTGAAATAATTTTGTCGTTAATTTAGCTCAAAAAAATTAGGATGACGGTTGACCCTACAGGCCATCCCTGCAACTTCCCGCTCATTTTGTACTCAAGTGCTTAAAATAACACATCATATTTTTGAGCTTTTCGAACTTAAAAATATGATTTCTGTGTCATTTTTAGTTCTTCGAGCTCAAAATTTTTATAGCAGTATAATAACACAACTTTTTGAATTTTCAAACGGCAATAACTTTTGAATGAATGATCCGATTTTCACGCAGTTGGTGTCATTCGACGCAGTTTCTTAAGCCCCATAAAGAATTTTCATGTTTGAATCGATCGAGTTAGAAATTTTAAAGTAATTCCGAAAAAACACTTTTTTCAGTTTTCTTTCGACAACGATAACTCACGAACGAACTAACCGGTTTTGACCAAGCTTACGGTAATCGACGTGGTTTTTTGACCTTGAGAGCTGATTAGATTTTGGAATTGATCGGTAAAGCTATCTAAAAGTAATTTAAAAAAAATCACATTTCAAAAAATATTTTTTTGAAGTTTTTTCGAGATTTCTCAAAATCTAGCGGTTTGAATCGGTCCAAATGGTATTCAAAATCTAAGTTTGGTCAAGCCTTTTTGAATGGCGTCAACCGCGATGAAATCGGTCATGCCGTTTAAAAGTTATAAGAGGGTTACATACATACTTACACATACACATACACACATATATACACACACATACACACACACACACACACACACACACACACACACACACACACACATACACACATACACACACACACCTGCAGCAGAGGAGAATCTGCTACCAGGCGCGTCTCCCCGTAGCAGATAGGAGAACGCTCGTTGTCCTTGGATGAGGCTAAGTCTCTTCGTTGATGAGGTACAGAGGGTAGGAGCCAAATAAAATACGCTCCCGTGGACAAAACTCCCCTATAATGGGTTGGTCACACTAACTGATCTAGCAAGACGATCGTTCCCTGCTGTAACTCACTGGGAGTGTCCGGAACCCGTGTCGATTATTTCTGACGATGTGGGCCACGATTGATGTGAGCTTGCTCTGCCGAAGTGTAAGTTGCAGCAGTGGATCGGGAGCCAGTCACTTTGGGCCTTGATCAGGAAGTACGCAGTGAGTGTTAGAGATCGGAATCTTCACCGCCCTGAGCGAGTCTAGTCTGTCCGTGTATTCCGAGACTGGCTAACTATCGACTAGGCCTCAGGGAACTGGGGTAGGAGTACTATCTCCGAGGGTACACCCGTTCCTAGTTATGACAACCCGCTCCACTCCGTATGATGCGCTAGTAAATCAAATAAGTATGAGTAATTTACAGGAAACAAACAAGAGTGGAAACGGACTTCATGCCCAACAAGCAGCGAATGACGAAAGCGCTGCAATGAAGCGGTCGCAAGCGCTCAAACGCCTTGAAAAGCTGACCAGTGAGTTGAATGATTTCATCCAATCAAAGGTCAACATTCACAAGGAGATAAAGTCCAAGACGACTAGTGTAGCTAACGCCCTTCAAAGGTTTGAGAAACTGGACGAAGAATGGCGCTCATCATTGCAGCGCATTTCCCGTGCTACACCCGAGAAAACCTGTCAAGCTATCGTCGTGACTGACGAAGCAATGGACACCGGAGCCGAAGGTGATGGTGAATCAGTCGCTGAAGATAGGCGTGAAACTTTCGGCAACCCTGGTAAGAGAAAAGAAAGAACCTCTCCAGACCCAACATTCAGCTAAGCAATAAAGAAGAAGGACCTGAAGAGAAGCCCTCTGCAAAGAGCAGCACTGCAAAGTGACGAACAGATGAAAGCGTCAGAGTGGCAACGAGTTCAGTCTAAAAAAGAACAGAAAAGGCAAAGGAAAGAGCAGCTCTAAAAGCAACCGCCGAAAGAGCCCCGGCCGGAACCTAAGCGGAAGAAACCGCGAAAGTGGATGAGGCCTGACGCTCTGATCATCCGTCCGTCGAGAAAGAGAAGTACTCCAAAATATTGCGTCGTATAAAGCAGGCCGTCCCTGACGAAGAGGTCCGCAAAACCGTGGAAAAGATCCCCAAAACCAAAACCGGGGACATGCTGATTACGCTTTCAAAGAAGAGTATTGACAAAGGCAAATCATTGCAGAAGGCCATCACGGATATTCTTCAAAAAGAGGCTGAAATAATCTGCAAAGGACCGCAGGAGACCATCGAGATCCGAGACATTGATGATGACACGACGAAAGAGGACATTCAGACTGCCCTGAAAACGGAAATCGGAGAAACTTGTGAAAGACCACTCGAGCCTATCAAGATCCGTAAGGCCTACAGAGTTACGCAAACGGCTACAGTGACACTACCAGCAGCTGCAGCACAACAGCTACTGGAAGGAAACGGCAAAATAAGGATTGGCTAGGTCAACTGCCGAATGAGAGCAACAAAGAGACCGATACAATGCTTCAAATGCTGGCACTTTGGGCACTTTGGATCACAGTGCAAAAGTGAAATCGACCGATCTAAGCAGTGCATAAGGTGCTGAAGAGAAGAATACAAGATTGCTGATTGCAAAAATCTCGCCAAATGTGTATTATGCGCTGATGATCAAGGTGCGCAGGACGCTGCCCACCATGCTGGCACGTACAAATGCCCGATTTTCAAAGAGGCACTCGAGAAAATGACAAATAAACAAGCATGAAGATACTGCAGCTCATCCTCAATCATTGTGAGGCTGCGCATGATTTGCTCATACAAACCGTGCGCGAACTAGAACTAGACTTAGTACTGATAGCAGAACCATATAAACATCTGAGTACCCAACCCTGGGAATCGGACAGTACCAACAAAGCTGTCATTTGGTCCTGTGACAAATTACCATTCCAGAAGGCAGTCAACAACAGAGAAGCCGGATTTGTAGCAGCATGGGTAGACAGAATTCGTTGCTACAGCTGCTATGCCCCGCCGAGTCTTTCTTTGGAACAATTCATCGATTTTTTTTATCGTCTAACCGAAGATGCAAGGCAACACTTTCCTGTAGCAATAGCAGGTGATTTCAATTCCTGGGCAGTAGACTGGGGCAACAAGTTCACCAATGCACGAGCAAAGGCTTTACTTGAAGCGATGTCCACTATAGATGTTATTCTCCTGAACACTGGTGAAACACCAACATATTCAAAAGGAGAGGTAAGCTCTATAGTGGATCTTACGTTCGTCAGCAGCAGTCTTACGAGAGGAAGCTATTCTTGGGTAGTTATTAACACCTACACTGCCAGCGACCACTACGCCGTCCTTTGAGAAGTATGAACTGGCCAGAACCCTCGAAGAGCAACCAGACAAACTAACGCAGTTGGATGGAAAGTGAAAGCTTTTGACCGAGCTACTTTGATAGTAGCCTTAGATAGCGACCCGACTACCACAGGGAATGCTAAAGAGAAAGCAAAAGAGCTAATGAAGAGGGTGACCCAGGCTTGCGACGCTTGTATGCCCCAGAAACGTGGCATGAATCATCGATCTTCGGTACACTAGTGGAACGATAACATCAGCGCTCTTCGTAAAGAGTGTTTTAAGAGAAGAAGAATATCTCAGCGTGGCTACCGTCGACCTAACTCTGCAGAACTGGTGGCAGAGTACAAAAAGGCCCGTCGAGAATTGAATAGAGCCATCAAGGATAGCAAAAGACGCTGTTGGAAGGAACTCGTCGAAGAGATAGAAAAAGATCTGTGGGGCAGACCGTACAAGGTGGTCATGACCCACCTGAAATGTCAACCAATGCCGTCACCTACAACTCCACAACTACTAGAGAAAATCGTCTGTACGTTGTTTCTTCAGCAATGTGAGTTGATCTATTCGTCACTACAGCCTGACCCTGAAGACATCCCACTTGTCACAGAGGAAGAATTGATGGAGGCATGCAATCGTGTAGGGAATAATAAGGCGCCGAGATTGGCTGTAATTCCAAACATTGCCTTAAAAACATCTATTAAAGTAGCGCCGGTACTATTCATAGATACCTTCAATGCGTGTCTCAAGGAGGGAGTCTTTCCTGAAAGGTGGAAGCGGCAAAGACTTGCACTGCTCCCGAAAGGAAAGAAGCCATCTGACGAACCACCATCTTACCGTACACTCTGCATGTTAGACACGGCGGGTAAGATATTAGAGCGGATAATTCACCAAAGAATAAAAGCAGTAGTTGATCCACTCCTGGCAGACAACCAATTTGGTTTCCGAAAAGGACGATCAACCCTGGATGCAATCAACCTGGTCGTCAACACAGCTAAGAAGGCGATCGCTGGAAAGAGATGGAATCGCGGCACAAAAAAGTATTGTTTAATAGCTGCATTAGACATCAAAAATGCTTTAAACTCTGCTAACTGGGATTGCGTAATGCGCGCCCTCAAAGAGTAACGAGTTCCAGGGTATTTGCGTAGAATAGTAGCAAGCTACTTTACAAACAGAGTCCTCAAATATGACACAAAAAGTGGTACTAAGGAGTATGATATTACTGGTGGTGTACCACAGGGCTCAGTTCTAGGTCCTCTGCTATGGAACATCATGTATGATGGTCTCCTGAAAATAGCATTGCCAGCAGAAGTGAAACTGGTAGCATATGCAGATGATGTTGCCGTGGTGATTGTCGCGAAGCATGTCGAAGAGATAAATCTGGCCTTCGACATTACACTTAGACGGATTAACTTATGGATGGATACGGTAAAATTGCAATTAGCTAAGCATAAAACCGAAGCAGTGCTGATTACCAGCAGGAAAGCGATGGAAACCATCAAGTTACAAGTTGGAGAACATGAGATCACATCACAACCGTACATTTGGTACCTGGGAGTGATGCTTGATGCTCGACTCAATTTCAAGCAACAAGTCGAACATGTGACAGCCAAAGCATCAGTAGTTAGAGCAAGCCTAGCACGACTGATGCCTAACGTTGGTGGACCAAAGCAGAGCAGAAGACTACTGCTGTCATCAGTAGTAACATCCGTGCTCACATATGGCATATCCATTTGGGCTGACGCATTAGAGACGCAAGAATCATGGAGAAAAGCGGGTCCAATTTATAGACAGAGTGCCCTGAGAGTTGCCAGTGCCTTCCGCACTATATCAGAAGAAGCAGTGTGCGTCATTGCTGGAACCCTACCTCTAAGAGTACTAGCAGAGGAAAGACGGAACCTTTACCAACAAAAAAGGTCAACTATACTGAGCCCTGAGGAACTTAGAATTGAAGAACGGCCGATGGAAACTACAATGGGATGCCGCAGAGAAGGGTAGGTGGACGCACCGCTTCATACCTCGGATCGACATTTGGCTTAACCGAAATCACGGCGAGGTCAATTACTATCTTACGCAGATGTTGTCGGGACACGGGTGTTTTCGAGAGTATCTACATCGCTTTAAGCACGATAATTCTTCGGAGTGCCCGGCCTGCCCAGGAGTTGCTGAAGATGCGGAGCTCGTCTTCTTTGTATGTCCTCGTTTCGATTTACAGCGTGAAGAGTCGGAGAGGATCCTCAACCAGAGAATGCAACCAGATTCACTAGTGGAGGCAATGTTGTCATCAGAAGCTGCCTGGAACACTACCAACACGTTTGCTACAGAAGTCCTCACAGACTTGCGTTCCACCGAAAGAAGAAGAGCAAATATCAGAAGATAGAAGAAAGGAAGTTAACACCTTAGCCACCAGAAGGAAGAGCAGTAGCTAGATCCCCCTCTCACGAAGTAATGCTTGACGGAGGTTTCCATGAGGGATTAGAGGAAAGAAGAAAAGGGGTTTAGGATTTAGTGAGTAGGGGCGTTAGCGTCGAGTTTTAGTATGATGTTGCGTCGAGTCTTCACATATCCAGGCGAAACAGCTATGCCTGGAATCCGCAAAAAGGATTCCCCCCTCTAAAAACACACACACACACACACACACACACACACACACACACCTCGGGGCAGAAGAGATACTGCTACCGGGCGCGTCTCCTCGAGTGGATGGGAGAACACTCGCTGTCCTTGGATGACACTTAATCTCTTAGTTGATGAGGTACAGCGGGTAGGAGCCAAGCAAAATAACCAAACAAAATACGCTCCCGTGGACAAAACTCCCCTTTAATGGGTTGGTCGCACTAACTGACCTAACAAGACGATCGTTCTCTGCTGTGACCCACTGGGAGTGACCGGAACCTGTATCGTAGTTTCCGACGATGCAGGCCACGGCTGATGTGAGCTTGCTCTACCGAGGTGTAAGTTGCAGCAGTGGATCGGGAGCCAGTCACTTTGGGCCTTGATCAGGAAGTACGCAGTGAGTGTTAGAGATCGGAATCTTCACCGCCCTGAGCGAGTCTAGTCTGTCCGTGTATTCCGAGACTGGCTAACTATCGACTAGGCCTCAGGGAACTGGGGAAGGAGTACTATCTCCGAGGGTACACCCGTTCCTAGTTATGGCGACCCGCTCCACTCCGTACGATGCGCTGGTAAATTAAAAAGTATGAGTAATTCAAAGGAAACAAACAAAAGTGGAATCGGGCTACATGCTCAACAAGCAGCGATTGACGCAAGCGCTGGAATGAAGCATTCGCAAGCGCTCAAACGCCTTGAAAAGCTGATCAGTGAGTTGAATGATTTCGTTCAACCAAAGGTCAACATTCACAAAGAGATTAAATCCAAGATGACTGGTGTAACTAATGCCCTTCAAAGGTTTGAGAAGCTGGACGAGGAGTGGCGTTCATCATTGCAGCGCATATCCCATGCTACACCGGAGAAAGACTGTCAGGCTATCGACGTGACTGACGAAGCAATGGACACCGGAGCTGAAGGTGACGGTGAATCAGTTGCGGAAGACAAAAGTGAAGCCAGCAACAAGTCAGGTAAGAGAAAAAATCGACCTTCTCCTGACCCAACAATCAGCCAAGCCATGAAGAAAAAGGATTTGAAGAAAAGCCCTCCACAAGGAGCGGCAGGGCGAAGCGACGAACAGGAAAAAGCGTCAGTCTGGCAAAAAGTTCAGTCCAAGCAAGAGCTAAAGCGACAGAAGAAAGAGATGCTCTCAAAACAGACGTCAAAGGAGCCCCGACCTGAACCCAAGCGAAAGAAACCGCGGAAATGGATCAGACCGGATGCCCTCATCATTCAGCTGACAGAGAAAGCAAAGTACGCCGAGATCCTGCGTCGAATAAAACAGGACGTCCCTGACGACCAGGTCCGCAGTACGGTAGAGAAGATCAATAAGACCAATGCTGGAGATATGCTGATAACTCTTTCGAGGAAGAGCACCGAAAAGGCCAAACATTGAGAAAGACCATTGCAGACATTCTGAAAGAAGACGCAAAAGTAACCTGCAAAGGACCACAGGAGGTAATTGAGATCCGAGACGTCGATGATGACACAACTAAGGATCACATCCAGGGTGCCCTACAGGAGGAAGCTGGAGATGGCTGTGAGATACCACTAGAGGCAATCAAGATCCGTAAGGCCTATGGAGGTACTCAAATTGCCACAGTAATTCTACCAGCAGCAACAGCACAGAAACTACTGGATGGAAGTAGCAAAATCCGGATTGGTTGGGTTAATTGCCGAATAAGGACAACGAAGAGACCTATTCAATGCTTTAAATGCTGGCATTTCGGACATCATGGATCCCAGTGCAAAAGCAAGGTGGACCGGTCGAAGCTTTGCATCAGGTGCGGACAAGAAGGGCACAAGATTGCTGATTGTAAAAATCCCGCCAAATGTGCATTATGTGCTGAGATTGAAAGTGCAAAGAATGTTGCCCACCATGCCGGTACCCATAAGTGCCCGTTATTTCAGGATGCACTCCAGAAGTTGACAAACAAACAAGCATGAGGATACTGCAGCTCAATCTCAACCATTGTGAGGCAGCGCATGACCTGCTCATGCAATCCGTGCGAGAACTAGAGCTTGACTTGGTACTCATAGCAGAGCCATATAAACACCTGAGTACCCAACCCTGGGAATCTGACAGCACATCCAAAGCTGTCATCTGGTCATGTGGCAAGCTCCCTTTCCAAAATGCAGTCGACAACAGCAATGCCGGCTTTGTAGCAGTATCAGTAGAGGGCATCCGCTTCTATAGCTGTTACGCACCATCTAGCCTCTCTACTGTCGAATTTACCGCATTTCTGGATCGACTTACCGAGGACGCGAAGCATTACCACCCAGTGGCAATAGCTGGGGACTTCAACGCATGGGCAGTAGACTGGGGTAGCAAGAATACAAACGCGCGAGGAAAGGAATTACTAGAAGCCTTTTCTACATTAGATGTAGTACTGCTCAACAATGGTGAGACACCAACAAGTTCTATTGTAGATCTCACTTTCGTCAGTGGCAGCCTCACCAGAGGTAATATCAACTGGAAGGTGATGGATACCTACACAGCCAGCGACCACAACGCGATTCTCTGGGAAATATTAAATGCCCAGAGCCCGAGAAGACCTAAAAAGCAACTTAACACCATTGGTTGGAAGGTAAAAACTCTTGACCCAAGGGCATTGTTAGTAGCTCTCAATAGTGACCAGATTATCGCGGGCTGCGCAGAAGAGAAGACCAAGGACCTGATGAAAAGAGTGACCCAGGCGTGTGACGCAAGTATGTCTCGTAGACGTGGCATAAACACAAGACATTCCGTTCACTGGTGGAACGACCACATCAGCGCCCTTCGTAAAGAGTGTCATCAGAAGAGAAGAATATCTCAGCGTGGCTACCGACGACCTTACTCTGTGGAGCTGGTCGCAGAGTACAAAAAAGCCCGTCAATCCCTGAACAAAGCCATCAAAAATAGCAAAAGAAAATGCTGGAAGGAGCTCATCAACGAGGTGGACAGAGATCTGTCGGGTAGGCCGTATAAGGTGGTCATGACCCATCTTAAAAACCAGCTAATGCCATCACCCACGTGTCCTCAACTCCTACAGAAGATCGTAAACGCGTTGTTCCCCGAACAAAGCAAGTTTAACTACCTATTAGCGCAGAATGAAATGGATGACATTCCATCTGTCACGGAGGGAGAACTGATGGAGGCTTGTAATCGTGTAGGGAACACTAAAGCGCCGGGATTGGACGGGGTCCCCAATATTGCTTTAAAAACAACTATAAAAGCAGTGCAATCATTGTTCCTGGACGTCTACGACACATGCCTCAAGGAAGGGATTTTCCCTCGGAAGTGGAAGCAGCAACGACTAGTACTACTTCCAAAAGGGAAAAAGCCACCAGAAGAACCGTCATCTTATCGACCACTTTGTATGTTAGACACGACAGGTAAGATACTTGAGCGTATAATCCACCAAAGAATAGAAGCAGTTGTCGATCCACTCCTGGCAGACAACCAGTATGGTTTTCGGAAAGGACGATCAACCCTGGACGCAATCAACTTGGTCGTTGCAACGGCCAAGGAGGCAATCGAAGGGATCAGATGGAAAAGTGGAGCGAAGAAGTACTGCCTGGTGGCCACTCTGGACATCAAAAATGCCTTCAACTCCGCCAACTGGGACTGCATTATGCAAGCCTTGGAAGAGAAAAACGTACCAGGATACCTACGTAGGATAGTGGCTAGCTACTTCACAGACAGAATCCTGAGATACGACACGAACAATGGTCCAAAAGAGTATGATATTACTGGAGGTGTACCCCAGGGTTCTGTTCTGGGTCCACTTCTGTGGAATGTCATGTATGATGGCCTGCTGAGACTGACTCTTCCAAGAAGTGTCAAGCTTGTTGCATATGCAGACGATGTAGCTGTCGTAATCGTTGCGAAACACCTAGATGAGATAAACCACATGTTCGGTATCACCTTTGAGAAAGTTAACCGGTGGATGGATTCAATGAATCTACAACTGGCTAAACAGAAGACTGAGGCTGTGCTTATTACCAGCAGAAAAGTGATAGAGACCATAAAACTGAAAGTCGGAGAACAAGAAATCACATCACAACCATATATCCGATATCTGGGAGTGATGCTTGATGCCCGACTCAACTTCAAGCAGCAAGTCGAACACGTGAGTGCAAAAGCATCAGCAGTGGTAGCTAGCTTAGCACGACTGATGCCAAACGTCGGAGGCCCAAAGCAGAGCAGAAGACTACTACTATCATCTGTAGTCACATCAGTGCTCACTTACGGAATATCTATCTGGGCGGACGCACTAGAAAAGCAAGAATCATGGAGAAAGGCTGGACCAGTCTACCGTCTGAGTGCCTTAAGAGTAGCAAGTGCCTTCCGCACAATATCTATGGAAGCAGTGTGTGTCATCTCCGGAACTTTGCCTCTCAGAGTCTTAGCTGAGGAAAGACGGATCCTTTACCAACGAAAGAATTCGACCACACTAAGTGCTGAGAAGCTTGGAACAGAAGAGCGGCAGAGGAGCATAAGTAGATGGCAACTACAGTGGGATGCCACAGTGAAGGGTAGGTGGACGCATCGTCTCATACCAAGGATCAACGTTTGGCTGAACCGGAGTCACGGTGAGGTCAACTATTATCTTACACAGATGTTATCAGGACACGGCTGTTTCCGGGCGTATCTCTACCGCTCCAAGCATGATGATTCCCCGGAGTGCCCGTCCTGCTCAGGAGTCAATGAAGATGCAGAGCACGTTTTCTTTGAGTGCCCACGTTTTTACCCACAGCGAGATGAGCTGGAGAATATCCTGAAGAGGAAAATCCAACCAGAGACAATAGTAGCAGCAATGCTGTCATCAGAAGCTGTCTGGAACGCTACCAACACGTTTGCAACAGAAGTCCTCAAAGACTTGCGTTCCACCGAAAGAAAAAGGGCAAATAGCAGAAGATAGAAGGAAGGTAGTTAACACCTTAGCCACCAGAAGGAAGAGCAGTAGCTAGATCCTCCCTTCACGAAGTAATGCCTGACGGCGGTTTCCATGAGGGATTAGAGGAAAGAAGGAAAAGGGGTTTAGGGTTTAGTGGGTAGGGGCGTTAGTGTCGAGTTTTAGTATGACGCTGCGTCGAGTCGCCACATATCCAGGCCAAACAGCTATGCTAGAATCCGTAAAAAGGATTCCCCAAAACACACACACACATACATACTGACATCATCGCGAAAACATTCAGGGAAGCTTCCTACGACCTCAAAACGTCAAGATCTGACGAGAACTCGATTTTCCCGACGTCGTTGTACAATTAACGCAGGCTTTGAAAGTACCAGTTACTGAAAATGAGATTGTCAGCGCGGAACGTTTGGGTAGGAAGAGTAACAAGAGCCATCGCAGTGTTTGCGTCAAGTTCAATAGCTTGAAGCATGTTGATGAATGCATTAAAAGTATTAAAAAAAACAAAGTAAAAGTTAGTACTTTGATGCCTGGCGTTCAGGTCCAGGATGCCGATGCTACTATATATCTTCATCGTAGGCATCCGTCATCTCTGTATAAGCTCCGGCTCGAGATCCGTAAAAAGTACCCGACAATTCATCCTAAAAACATTTGGATTTCAAATACTTCAGTAAATGTCAGGTATGCAGATGATGAACCACCTGTTAAGTTGAGACCTACAGTGGGAATAGGCCCACTGCAGGATTTAATTCAATAAAAAATCACTGCTCCCTCACCATCTTCAATGTCCATCGTCTCATCGCAGAGTCCTTCAACTCGATTAAGTAATTTAAAAGTTTGTCATGTAAACGCTCAATCGCTCAGAAATGAGTGTCATTTTGAAATTTTTAAAGAATATTCTAGAGATCATAATTATGACATATTGCTGTTTCGGAAACGTGGTTGAATCGGTTAATACCTGATAACATGGTGTCTCTCCCACATCACACTCTTTATCGCCATGATCGCCATTTTCGTAGTGGAGGTGGGGTAGCTCTTTATGTGCGAAATAATATTAAAGCTAAATATGTTGCATTTTCAGTAAACTCAGAAGACAAACATCCGGAGTACTTATTCGTTGAAATATTGAGTTCATCAAAGCAAAAGATACTAGTTGGTGTGGTCTATAAACCACCTAACATAGGACATTTAGATGATTTAGAGGAGAAGATAGAAAACGTAATGGTGCCATTTAATAACATTATTATTGTTGGAGATTTAAATTCAGACTTAAGTAAAAAGAATTTTTATAGTGATCAACTACGGAAGTTTTGTGATTGTTTAGACTTGCATATTGTGGGGTATGCTCCTACTTATCACTTACAAAACTCGGATTCTTGGATTGAAGTTTGCATTGTGGATGATCTGTCCAAGGTGTTGGCGTCAGAACAATCTTCAGAGCCATTTATTTCTGATCATGACTTAATTTCTGTGACTTATAATTACAAAGTTGAATTACAACAGCTGAACAGCTTTACATTCAGAAATTGGAATGCTATTGATGATGATAAGCTGCGAGAATTGTGTGAAGATATTGATTATGAAGCTCTGAAGGAGCTGGGCTCAGTTGATGAAATGAACACTTGTTTACATGCACACCTTGAACGTATTATAAATGCTATTGCGCCTAAAAAATTGGTTGTTCCGCGTCGACCACCGGCTCCATGGTTCACTGATGATATTAGAAGTCTCCAATGTCGGAGAAATAAGCTTTATCACATCTACAGAAGGACGGGTTATGCTTATAAAGAGTACTCTAACGTCAGGCGATTGGTTAAAAAACGTATGACTGAAGCAAAGAAAAAATACTTTTACAATCAATTAATTAATGCAAAAAACTCGAGGGAACTTTGGAATGATCTAAGAAGATTAGGCATTGTTAAACAGAAGAAATCACAAACTATTATAAAAGTTGACTTGAATGAATTAAATGAATTCTTTGCACGTGCGTCGGGTAATGTCATCGATTCAGATGTAGACACGTCAGACATATTGTTGGTTGATAATAATGGCGATTAATTCACTTTTATAGAATTGAACACAGTAACAGTTAGAAAATCAATTATGAGATTGACGTCAAATTCATGTGGCTCGGATGGCTTTTCTATCAAGTCATATAAATGTGTGCTGCCTTTTTTTCAGCAAGCAATTACAGACCTCTTCAACGTGTCATTAACTACAGGAGTCTTTCCGGAAAATTGGAAGCTATCACATGTGATTCCTATTCCAAAAAAGGCTTATCCAGTAAACTGTGAAGATTATAGGCCTATATCGCTGTTGCCAAACTTGTCAAAAGCCTTGGAACGGTGTGCTCATGACCAAATTGTTAAATATATCAATGACAATAATTACTTCGATGAATATCAGACAGCATTTCGTAGAGGTTTGGGTACGCAGACTGCCATTGTAAAGTTCCGTGACGATATAAGACAAGCGGTAAATGAGTCAAAGGTTTCAATTGCGATCTCGTTTGACCTTAGCAAGTCCTTTGATTCTGTTAATCACAAAAGATTATTATGTAAATTGTCATCTATGAACATATCGAATTCAGCCGTTGATTGGATTGGATCTTATTTAGCAAACAGAAAGCAGTCCGTACGCTCTAGCGAAGGTAACTCGACGTGGGAAGAAATTGTACGTGGTGTAACTCAGGGAAGTTTGCTTGGCCCGTTATTATTCTCACTATACATCACAGATCTAGCTAAACGTTTAGATTGCCAATACTTATTCTATGCTGATGACTTACTGATATACCTTTCTTGCCATCTTTCTCAAATCAGTGTTTGTGTGAATAAGCTTAACAGTGAAATAATAAAAATCACAGATTGGTGCAGAACTAATCATCTAAAAATGAATCCTTTGAAGACAAAGCAATTATTTGTGGAAGTAGAGCAAAAATTAGTAGTGATGAGTGCAGACTAGCCGACACAATCTTTGTGGAGGGGTGTGCTATTCCTTATAGTATCACTGTAAAATCACTGTAAAATGAGAGTACTATCTATAATCACCTTGGGGTGATTATAGATAGTACTCTCTCATGGGAGAATCAAGTAACAAATTTGTGTAATCGCGCTATGAGTATTCTAGCACAGCTAAAAATAAACAATGAAATATTTAGTGAAAGTTTACGTATTAAGCTAGTATCTACTTTAATAATTCCTCTCTTTGATTATTGTTGTGCGGCGTATACGAATATGTCAAACAAATTATTATAAAAGATGCAGCGTAAATTGAATTCATGTGTTAGATTTATCTATAAAGTACCAAAATATGAACATGTTACTCCATATTTCAAAAAGTTAGGTTGGCTAAAGCTTGCAGCGAGAAGAGATTATTTCATTGCTTGTCTGTTTTCTAAGGAAATTCGACTAAATTATCGGCAGCTATTCGGCTCAAAACTAAACTTTTTGCCTGTAGCAATGCGTAGAGCTTATGTCCGACAAGACTATCTTCGTATACCGCAGGCTAATTGTGTCACGTATGATAATTCATTCTTAATTCATGGCATACGTATCTGGAATGCACTGCTAACTGAGACTGTGGCTGTAGATAATTTAGTTGAATTTAAAAATGCTTGCTTCAATCACTTTTTTGAACATGACAATTAACAATTGCAATCTTTATTTTGGATCTTATTTAAATATTTTTTCTTTTAGAATTATCATGAGTTTAAATTAAGTTTTTTTTTTGTAATAAATAATCTATTTGGATTTTATAACATTTGAAATTAAATCTAATTGTAAACCTTCAATTAGTTAAGTAATCTTGTAACCTATGTAAACCAATGTAATTTAAATATTGATGGCTTTGAGGGAGCTTAGGTTCCAGAGCCAAATGAATTTTTTATCTATCTATCTGATTTTAGCCCAAAAGGAGTTACAAGCCCTTTTCGGTTGATAAGTACAATTTAGATAAGAAATTAAGTTTTAATTTCTGTTATTTTAGCCTTTTCTATCAAATGACTAGTTTTTATTTAGAAATTATGGAGAAAAATATTTTCTACTAAAAAGTACTGAGATAATTTTGTCGTTCAATCAGCCTGAAAAAAAGTTACTAGCTCTTCTCGGTTAAAATGAACAATTTAAGTAAAAAAATTGAGTTTCAATTCGTGACGTTTCTGGCTTTTTCTACAAAATGACAAGGTTTCAACTAGGAATCGTAGAGAAAAATATTCTCTACGAAACAGTACTGAGATAATTTTGTCGTTTAACCAGCCTCAAAAAAGTGACAAGCTTTTCTTGGTTGAAATGTACAATTGAAATAAAAAAATGAGTTTTAATTCATGACATTTAAGCCTTTCCTATCAAATTACTAGTTTTCAACGAGGAATTATGGAGAAAAATATTCTCTGCCAATAAGTACTGAGATAATTTTGTCTTTCAATCAGCCTGAAAAAAAAGTTACAAGTTCTTTTCGGTTGAAATGTACAATTTAAATAAAAAATTGAGTTTGAATTCCTGACATCTCTGCCTTTTTTATCAAATGACTAGTTTTTAATAAGTAATTATAGAGATAAATATCATCTACTAAAAAGTACTGTGATGATTTTGTCCTGATTTTAGCCTAAAAGGAGTTAAAAGCCTTTCTCGGTTGTTAAGTACAATTAAGATAAAAAATTAAGTTTTAATTTCTGACATTTTAGCCTTTTCTATCAAATGACTAGTTTTTACGGTGTCAACCAACATGCTATATTTCTTTGTCAATTATACATTACTTCTATTTTTACTATTAGGTGACTACTCACCAAAATTTACTACTAATTCTCCTATATATTTCTAATATTGAATAATATTTATCCTGTTGTTACAATTGTTATTTTCATTATCAATTTACGTTTCTGAAATATCACCAGTTTATATTGAAAGTGCATATTTGGTGTAATAAAATTAAGTTTATTATAACCACCAGTATCTACACATCATTACTGAACTACCACTATCTACCAATATCTCAACTATCACTGTTGGATCCCAAGGGTTAATCAAGGGACACAGGATTATGATCACAGTTAATTGTAAGTAGATAAAATAATTTACTTGGCATACGTGAGAATTTCTGTTCATATTTTTATAATAAATCGACACACACATCGTTCATTTGTCTACGGAAGCAGAATATTCCTCAGAGCTGCAGAACCCATTTCCAGATGCTTGAAGAACTGTGATCCTTATCTGTGAGGCTGGGTTGTTTAAGTGAAAATTTTAAGAATAGTAAAAATTTCTAAGTGAAACTCAACACATTTGTTATATGAACAAAAATCTCGGTCAAGTTCGAAAATGGATCAAATCGGTCTATTCATCCCAGAGAGGTAGGTGTTTGAAAAATTTTTCCATTTCCATAAAAACCGAAATTTACCGATATTCCTCCAAGTAACTTTTTGACTAATAGATCACTGAATTCTGGCAATTAGATTTTAAAGTTTATGTCATTAACTTTAATTCACTTTATTTACTTTCTCTTTTAATCATTAGTTCTATTTTTTCTAAAGCTTTTAAAATCTGCGAAATTGTGAAAAATCATTACTTTTATGCGATTATCTTTAAATAACTTTGACATAACCTATTGTATGGCAATTTTGTGAATTTCATGTTACAGTTGGTCAAATAATCTACAATTTTCATCCTTAAATGTAGAATTTCCCTTAAGTAAATAAATTTTGTGAACGATCTAAAGATAGTGTCAAAAATTTCAACTACAACTATGTACTCGAATTGAGAAATCTACATTCCCATATTGGGAGTGGCTGAATGATGCTTTTTTCTGTTATAGAATTGAATGAAATATACTACTTACATTTATGTTCTTTAATACACTCTACATCATGTAATGTACAAACATCTAAGCCTGAAAAAAAGAATGTACATCACAGTTACTTAATTTTAAGGAATTTATCAGAAAAAAATGAATTCTGGACTTACCTTTTCTGTCATAGTAGAAAGGAAAACATTGACATTTTTCTAACAGTGTTATAAGACGACAATCAAGTATACAATTGGCATAAGATGATTTCGCATATCCAGATGGGATTGATGTATATTTTAACTGTCTATGAAGTATCAAATCGTCACCAATATTGCATGCACGAAAATTAGGATCGACTTTCTTTATTTCCAGGGTTGAATATGTTTCTTCTGGCATGACACTTAAAAAAATTTTCTTGTTTAATCCCATAAATTTTGTATCAGCATTAAAATCTGGATTGTCATAAGAGTAATGTAAAGTCACCTAGAGGATGGAAAAATTTTTAAATATTATCAAAGTTAGGTTAGAAAGTTACTTTTATTCTAGAAAAATAAAATGATATGGAAATTAAAACTCATTTGATTTACTTCTACAGGCGATATACAGATATTTACCAAGTTATTCTATTCCAAAGTTATTTCGAGAAGAACCTGCAGAAATGTGATTTTTTGAAAATTTTGAATTTTTTGAACTGCTTTCATTTCTAAACTAATCGACTGACTTAGCTCATCTTCGAACTTAACCTCAAGATATTTTCAACCCGCATGAAAAAGGTGTATAGTTGAAAAGTATACTCAGAATTATAACCTTGAGTATACCTTTTAGAAAACGGCAAAATGTCTCATAAATAGGTTATAATATACATTATAAAACATTCTTATAAATTTGAAGTATAGACAATTGTACAATATTTCATATATAGAAAAATATATCCGATATTATACTACTTAACATATTTCAATTTTATATCCCGAATAGAAAAGATTTTATAAAATTAGATACGATTATATATAATTGTGTATCGTTTATATATATTATATAATTGGATAGAATTTATATATCTATATAAACATAAGAGATTTCCACGCATATATTGACTAATCACGGTATTTCTGGAACCATAAGGCGCAGAGACTTGAAATTTGGTAGGAATATTCCTATCGCCGAGTAGAGGTCAGCTAAGAACGGATTTTACGAAATCCCACCTACAAGGGGGGTTGCGGGGGCGTTAACAATAAAAAATTCCCATTTTTAACCTATAGCTCCTATCGACTCCAAATTTGGTAGGAATCTCCTAAATGTAATGTAGAAATGATCTAAGAGAGGATTTTCTGACAATCTACTCCCAATATGAATCGCGGGGGTGGGCGTTAACAATGAAAATTAAAAATTTCCGAGCTATAGCTCCTACAGACTCCTAATTTTGTATGAATTTTCTGTAAGTGATGTAAAAATAATTTATGAACAAATTTTACGATATCCTTCCCCATAGAGGGTTGCAGGTGTGGGTGTTAACAATTAAAATTTTGAATTTCCGAGCTGTAGCTCCTAAAGGCTTCAAATTTGATAAGTATCTGCTATATGCGAGGTAGAAATAATCTAAGAGCGGATTTTATGACAATCTACTCCCAATATGGATTGCGGAAGTGGGCGTTAACAATGAAAATTTAAACTTTCCGAGCTATAGCTTCTACAGACTCCTAATTTTGTATGAATTTTCTGTA
The DNA here is from genome assembly GCF_020080835.1 of Cotesia glomerata. NCBI lineage: Eukaryota > Metazoa > Arthropoda > Insecta > Hymenoptera > Braconidae > Cotesia > Cotesia glomerata. The sequence goes on along the minus strand of NC_058167.1, from coordinate 5,132,580 downwards.
AGTTATGTAAAAATGATTTATGAACGAATTTTACGATATCCCTCCCCACAGGGGGTTGCGGGGGTGGGTGTTAACAATTAAAATTTTAGATTTCCGAGCTGTAGCTCCTACAGACTCCAAATTTAGTAAGAGTCTTCTATATATAATATAGAAATTATTTAAGTACGGACTTTACAACGAATTACCTCCAATAAGGATCGCGGGGGTGGCTGTTAACAATAAAAAATCTTAATTTCTAAAATGTAGCTTCTTAAAACTCTAAATTTGGTAAAAATCTTTTATTTCTCATGTAGAGATCATCTCACAATGAATTTCAATAAAGTCTATTTCCGATAGGAATTTCGGGGGTGGGTGCTAAAATCTAAAATTTTAATTTCCAAACTAACTTCTACAGACTCTAAATTTGGTGAGAATCTTCGTGTATGATGTCAAGTTGAGCTAAGAATGGATTTTCTCTAATTCCAACCCCAAAAAAGATTGCGGAGATGTTAACAATGAAAATCTCTAATTTCCGAACAAAAGTTTCTATGGACTCGAAGTTTTGTTGAAACCTTATGTATAAACATTATAAGTAGAAATTTTCTCGAATAGGATCTTAGGAAATTCCTCCCCCATATAGGAGTGTGGGAGTGCCCTCGCGGTTTTGTGGTCACGGTGAAAATAATATGAGAAGTCGGTAGTTCCCTCCATGGTCAACAGTGAGAACTTAGTATTACAGTAGTGATTTCATGGTGAAACTTTGTTGACTTTGTTTTATTTCACTACTGTCAAAATATGGTATATATCAGATTATTAGACCTTGGTAAAATGGTTCAAACGACATTCTTATAAGGCAACTATGGAGTAAAATCATAGTAAAGATTTCATAAATGTATAGTTATTTGACAATCAAAGCACTATTGTTACACAGTAAAATAGGAGTGAATCCAAAGTCGTTTCACCATCGTTTTGCTGTCGTTTCATCGTCGTGTCACTGTCGATTTACCGTCGTTTCATGTTCCTTCGTCAGTCGAATAACGCTCCTTTGACCGTCTTTGAATAACTTGCTCATAAAAAATCCTATTTGAAAATGCTAAAATTCTCCAAAATGAAAAATTTAGTATTTTTAGGACAATAATAATTTTAAGTAAAATTTACGGGTTTTTTTTAATTTATTTATTACTAACTCTCTGATACACTACATATAAGCTATTACTTCAATACAGTACATATAAGTTTTTATTTTAAAGTAATGAACTATCTTTTTTTTTTTTTATATCAAGTATTTTTAGTAGATATTTTTATTATTTTTTTCTAAATTATAATCTTTGGGTTTTTTTTGGGGGGGAAACTATCAAAAAACCCAAGCCTGTACAGCCCAGCGTGAGTTATAAGCACCGATGTTCACTGAAAATTAAATTTCAGCTCACACCGGGACTCGAACCCACGCTTCTTCAGTCTCAAGCAAGCATGACAAGTGTTGTACCGCTTAGCCATGGAACTGTCTACTTTATAGTAATGAGTTTAAATGAATATTTTTAGACAGGGGCAGGTAGTTTTTAATTAAAAGTTGATGAAATTTTTTTTTTATATTTATACCATCATAATTAAAGGCGTTTTTCATTGTATCGTGAAATATCCTGATTCTGTAAAAAAATATATAATTTAAATTTTTTATTTCATAAGCTTTTCTTTATTTATATTTGTCATATAAATATTAATGTAATTATTAAATTTATCAATTGTCGAATAGTGTGAATAATTGTCAAAAAATTCATACTTTTCAAATACAGTTCCTACAGATGTAAAATTTAATAGAATCTCAAGAGGAACAGGAACTTACGGGAATAACCTCCAAGGTCAACGGCTGTAAATATTTTTCTTTCTTAATAATTATATTTTCTCACAACAATCGTCTCTTTGGCAGCGGCAAAAAAAGTCATTGTAAAGTTTCCAAAATTCAACTTTACATGTAGCTATTCAGTCAACGGACTAAGAATTTTACGTACATTTTATTTTTGCTGATCACATAACCACTGAATTATTCTTATTACCGGATCGCGGGAATGTAACAGATAAAAATGAATGTATTTCTGAGCACTTGAGATGTGGACAAGGAATTTGACTATTTATTCTAAGAGAATTCGTTAAAAACATGTACAAATAAGTTTCTATGAAAAATTGATGTCACGGAGGAAATTTAAATTAACGGCAAAATTCGTAACACTTTAAGCTAGGCAAATTTCAACTTCACTTATGAGACGTGCAATTACTTTAACTGAAACTTTCAATGATCATTTCAAATTTTTTTCTTCGTGTCAGTCATTATCCATTTTGGGAAAAAAGCCACTAAAATGTTATAGTGATTGCACATTGAAAGTTACAAAGAATATTAGCTAGAATAATCATAGAGATAAAAGGTACGGGCCAATCTGATGAAATTTAAAATCTGTACAAATCTAAGCAATACTCCCATTAAATTTCCAGTCTAGATCTCTAAAAATAGATTTCTATGAATTGCCCAGCGGAGCAGGCGGGTAACAGCTAGTAATTCTATATAATTATATCCAATTATCCGTGAAAAATTTTCTGAACAGGCTATATCAGACTATATATCCCTTGATATAAGTATATCAGACTATGTACCCGCCCCGGTAAAAAAAATTATTTATCATTATCTTAATTAATTATAAATGAAAAATGGCCCTATATAATTATGTATAATTAGGTATAATTATATATAATTATTTCCATAGGAAAAAAAAAATCGGTGCGAGTGGGAATCGAACCGTGGACCTACCGCTTGAAAGACTAATTCACTACCCGTTTACCTAAGAGACTTACTTGGAGAACAAAGTCTATTATAACTACAAGTAATGCAAATTGTATACATGATCGATTCGTAGTGAACAAAATTTTTTATCTAATTTATTAATTATTAACTGTCAATGTTTATATATAATAGTGGTAGCTATATGTAGATTGATAAAATAATCTATGTATCCAAGAAATTGCAAAAATTATTATACGATATATTGTTAAGGTACTTCGTTGCTTTAGAATTTATAATTTCTTTAAAATTAAAAAAATAATCGAGGTAAAATCAGAATTGAAAGTTTAAATTTCGATGGAATTATTTGCTTAGTATATGGAACTATATATTGCTGGGGGGCCTTGCTAAGAATTTTTGAACTTGATAAAACTAATAATTTTTGTGAAATTGAATTTTTTTTTAAGTTCCTATTATTTCATCCGAAAAATACTATATATTAAAAGATTGTTCATCATTGGAGTAACAGACTCTTAGATAAAAAAAGAGAATATTTTATGGTAATCACAAAATACCCACTGGAGTAAAAAAAAAAAGTGCCATTAGGCCTCACCCGAAATGGAAGGTAGATTTCATGTGAAATGAGATTTTCTTTATTTATATTATTTAATTTGATCAATAACAACTGTTCATGTAATTTTTTAATTTTCAATCCGCTATAAATTTAAAAAAGAGTTAACTGATTATCACGTAGTTGACAACAGTCGATGCAGTTTTTTTGGTTCTATGATAAATTTCAAACCGAAAATTAATCAGATAAAAAATTTCGGAATTTATTTGAAAAAAACGCTTTTTTCGATTTTTTTTGTCAACGATATCTCACAAATGAATCAAGCGATTTTGACCAGTCCTGCGGCGATCAACATAGTTTTCTTATGTTAAGAGCTAATTAGTTTTTGGAATCGATCGGTAGAGCTGTTCAAAAGTCATTCTAAAAAAACTACATTTGAAAAAAAGTTTTCATTATTTAAAAATTTTTGAATGGTCTATAAAATTAACAAAAATCTTCATAAAGTATGTGTTATAGGTCAAATTATTGGAAATATAATCAGCTTCACCATGAAGTTTCCAGAAATGAGCTCTTTTCTGTCTGTCAAAAGTTATTCACAATTAAAGTTACAAAACTTGAAATTCAAAAAATTTTGAAAATTTTAAATGGCCGCAATTTCTAAACTAATTGACCGATTTTGTTCATCTTCGAACTCGACCTCGGTAACAACCCAAAGAATATGTGTACCAAGTTTCATCAAGATCGGTTGAAAACTTTTCGAGATATCCCGATGACAAGGCTGGTTATATTCCATATATATATA